>NC_081405.1:289981807-290281807 GCF_030272615.1 Cryptomeria japonica
AATAAATAGGCCTCTGGTTGATTAAAGTCTCAAAGGATGAGATTATTTGAGTTTTCTCTTTGAGATCTCTCATATTGAGCATTTTGTAGGGCCTCACTATCTCAATCACATTTACGTGACTACAACTTGTTTCGGTACCTTGTCAGGCTATAGGCCTCAATCATGCTTGTGTGACTTCAAGGGGTAATTTTGAATGGAATTCCTGACTAATAACTATAAGATAGAGGCTACCTGGTTTACCTTCGAAAGGGAGGATAATATTTGTGCAAGAGAGATAGTAACTCACCCAAGATACTTTCTATTTCATGTCCCCATTAGCATTTGGAGTCTAGTAATATGGCATTGAGAATTCATTGCATGAGACTTAATGACTGTATTCTGATTAGCTATTGGGTGTGTACCTGAGTCTGCAAGAAATTTTTTTCTTCTCTCTCCAATTTTCATAGGGTTAGCGTGTTGTGATTGAAGTCATTATACATATTACGTGTTTATTGTGTTTTCATCCCTAAAACTAAAACTAGAATACCAAAACTGGAGAAAACAATAAACACTTTAGTGATCAAAACTTTGTCCGTGTCAAAAACTAGTCTATCTTAGTGGTCAAAACTCTTCTCGTATCAAAAACTAGTCTATCTTAGTGGTCAAAAATATGTCTGTGTCACAAACTAACCTACATCAACTATAAAACACTCAGTCCATCTCAAAACTGGTCATCGTCAATTATTGAACTCTGTCTATCAAAATTTTGTCTTTCTCTAGTAAACTATCATACGAGTCTTCTGATTTATCATCCTACTACATAATTATTTTCGTACAAAAAATTCTTCAAGCCTTACAGTTTGTTGTCTGAGTCTCAATTTTGTCTAATAAACTGTCATCCTGCTTAGTATCGTCTAAGTCCCGATCCTATGTCGCCCGATAAAACATCACATTCATCAGTTTGTCATCTGAGGTATAACAACCTGTCATACGAACCTAGGTAGCAACTTGTATGAAATACTGTTTTAATCGTCCTAAAGCTATTAAACTGTCGTCTAGTCTTGTAAACCCTGTCATACAAATCTCTGATTTTCTCAATCCAAAACAGTCAAAATTGCCTAAAAACAGTCTATAGCGAGCATAAAACTGATTATTATCATCCTGAGCATAAACAAATCTAAACAGTGTACTTGTGTCGTTGTGTTGCACGATTTTGTCAATCATCTTTTAGCTAGTTCAATCAACCATTTATCAAACTTAAGTTACTTAGATAATGTCTTACACAGGATAGATCATTCCTGAATCTAGACTGAGTCTTAGTCACTTCTCTCAAATCAAACTAGGTAACTTAGATCACGTCTTACATGGGATAGATCTTTTCTGAAACCAAACTAAATCTTAGTTGTTTCTCTCAATCAATATGTTAAACGGAAAACTAGCTCCAAATTTGATCTTGACTTCTGCATCACAATCAACTTTAGGTCACATCAATCAATAAAAATGCCTACTCAAACTAGAAGTTCTCGTAAGAAAGTTGACAAAGGCAAAGGACCATCCTTTTCATATCAGGATAATCCATTTTACGTAGAGGACCCTATCACTAATAAACCTTCATCTTCAGATATACTGGTTTATGATCAACCCTTGTCTCCCACCATATCTGGAACAAAGCAAGAAAGACAAATTGCTAAACATAATGCTTATGACAATCTTAGTATCCAAGCTACTGACAATGATTCCTCATTAGATGAATCTGAAGCCTCTGAACCTACCAAAACTAATATTCATAAATGTCAAAAGGATAAAGATTTCCAAAAAATGATGAAGGTTATCATGGCTAGAGAAAAAGAAAACTATTTTCTAGAACTAGCAAAGCAAGGCGCTAAACTTCCTACTGGTTATAACATTGAGTCCCTCATCACTAAAGAAGAAGAGACACCCTTAGCAATGGTAAAAAAATAATTACAAGCGTTATGAATTGAGATCACAAAACTGAAAAACAAGGATAAATCATCAAAACAATATTCTTTGGACACGATATACCCATTTCCATTTGATAAAAACCTTTACATGCCTTCATTTCCTTCACGAGTGGAGATTCTAAAATTTAACAAATATGATGGCAACTCAGATCCTCAAGACCATGTCAGAGAATTTTGTGCTTTATGTATGGATTTCATGCATGAACAAACCTATCTCATGCGCCTTTTCCCAAGAAGTTTAGGAGAGCAAACTATGGAATGGTTCTCATATGGGAATAAAAACTTTTGAAGAATTAATCCAATTGTTTCTACAACAATACTCCTATAATATTCGTCATCTAATCACTATGATAGAGCTTTGCAATACCAAACAGAAAACATGAGAGCCCTTTCTCACTTTCCTCCAACGATGGAGAAAGATGTTCTCTAGATATTCACGACCTATTCCAGATTCTGAGAAGATGGATATCTTCGTCAACAACTTGATCCCTGAATTGAAATACTGTATCCAAATGCAAGTATACCTTTCATTCAACAAAATGGTAGACAGTGCCCTTAGAATGGAAGATGTGCTTATAAAGAAAGGAGATATCTCACTTTGGAAAGAAACACAACAAGGTTCTAGTTCCAAAGAAAAGAACAAATATTGGAAATATGGCAAAGACAACAACAAAAACATTGTTGATGATGGAGTGCTAGACACTGTTAAAGAAAAATCAAAATCCACAATATTTAATCTGGCTAGTGGCACACAAGCACTCCAAGAAGCTGAAACTGTAGTAGAAAATCCTCCAAAGAAAGTAAAACAGTGGTTTAAAGACAAACCTTGGCTTTTGAAACCTAAATGCGACTTCACTCCTTTGGAAGAATCATACAAATCCGCTTTCAAAACTTTATTGGCAAATGATCTGATAACCTTACCAGACAATTCTAGGCCATATGATCCCAAAGTCAAACCAAAATGGTGGAGAGAGAATGAATACTACGAATACCATCGAAACAAAGGTCATAACACAAAAAACTACATGAAGCTCAAGCATGAGATTCAAGATCTCATCGACGCTGACAAAATTGTTGTTGGAAATCACACAAATAATGTTGATCACAAAGCTTTTAAAGATCCCTTAACTGTTTATGAACATGGTGATTCTTCAAAGTCAAAAGGAGGTGCCAAAGTTAATTATACCTATACCAACAATGACAATGTGATCAACATGATTGAGTCTTCCCAACCTGAATATTGCAATGTGATCATAATCAAAGATAAATAAAATGAATCACAAAATGAAAATGCTGTGACCTGCACATAAAAGAAAGTCACTCTCCAAGGAGCTAGTTCTTCAACTCCTTCTCAAACAGCATCAAACCTACCAACTTCTTTGAACAAACAAACAGATACAACCATGGCTAAATCCAAACAACTGGATTCACCATTCTCTCCTGGTTATAGCATTGTTGAACAATTGAAAAGAATGAACGCTCAAATCTCCATCTTTGAATTGCTCAAAATCTCTTTTGCTCATAAAGAGATCTTGGACAAAGCGTTGCTCATTACTAATGTCCCAAAATATTTAGATATCAATTGGTTTCAATCTATGGTGGGTCACCTGACTTTGCTTCATTATCTCACTTTCTCTGAAGAAGATGACAATTTATTGAATCACCCACATAACCAGCCATTGCACATTGAAGTTGTGATCCATAAACACCGAGTTAAATGTGTTTTGATAGATGGAGGCATTGGATTGAATATTTGTACCTATAATCTTCTTACACAGCTGGACTTCTCTGAAAATGTCATTGATCCGGCCAAGAAAATAACAATCAAAGCTTATGATGAAGAAGAAAGAACCTCTAAAGGTCTGGTACTATTACCAATTAGGGTAGGACCTGTAGAAAGAGATGTCATTTTTTAGGTGCTTGATCTCCCTCTTTCATACAACATCTTACTAGGCAGACCATGGATTCACAAAATGAAGACAGTTCCATCTACATATCATTAGTGCTTAAAATTTCCTTATAACGGAGTTGAAGTCAATATTCTCGCTGATACAAACTCCCTCTATAATGCATTGACAAAGAGTGTTGATACATTTGTGCCTCATAATAGAGAGGCCTCTACAGCTGAAATTTCATAAACCTTGATGAAGGACTTAGAAAAGAAATTGAAAATCACAAATAGTGGCATGGATGGATACAAGATAGAACTAGTACCTCCATCACCAAGACAGTCAGGAAAACCATTAGAGGTTATGAAGCCACAAATTTCCACTCCACATGTCATATATGATGGTCTCTTTGTACAATCCTCTACTTCCCTTGTAGATGAAATAGAAGAGGATTTTGTTCTCAAAATGGCTTTTCAAAGAAGATAGTAAAAACAAAGAAGTGAGACATTGTGAGATTTCTTAGACACAATATGGTCCAGGATATAAAATGACTCAACGCATGGGATATTCAAGTACTAGTCCTCTGGGCAAAAATCAAGAAGGTATTATTGAACCTATTCATCTACAAATTAAGTCTACAAATGATAAAGATGGACTGGGATACAATCCAGGAAAGACATCAGACCAGAAACATACTTCCCATCATCAATCTAAGTGGAGGAAAAAGATACTGCCTTCAACATCACAAGAAGTAAACACTCAACAAACTCAAGAAGAGTATGAAAAAGAACAAGAACTAGCAATCAAGAGAGGGGAAACAACCAGTACTCAAGTTCCAATGGTCTCAGCTATATCACTACAAGGAGTAGAAGTCCCAAAGGATATGAGAGAAGAGGTAGAAAGAATCAAAGAATTGTTTGCACCACTAAAAATTCCAGTTACATACACTGGTAGACAACAAGTAGATGATTCAGAAACTGACTCGAACGAGTATGAATGGGGTCCAGATCATCTCCCAGATACATATAGTACAAAAACTCTAGAAGAGTCCTTTGATATCATAGATGACACACAAGAGATGATACACTTAAAACTACAAACAGAGATAGAAGAAATCAGACTAAAAAGACAAGAAGACTATGAACAAAAGCTGAAAGAAGGAAGAGCACAAGAAAATTCTTCACCTACTATATCTCCCTCTAATAGGACAAAACAAATCAGGTATGGAGCTATACAAGAAGAATTGGAAGCTACAGAAATAGAACCAATCGTTAGTCTAGAAGAAGCTAAATGGAGTAGAAGACATAAATTCACATAACCATCAAGGTTATGTCAACAGGTATGTCAGATACAAGTGATAAATGAACCAAATCATGAAGAAAATTGTAGCATCAAAGATGTAGGTATTGACACTATACATACTTTTACTCAATCATATGAAGAAGAGTCACAAACTTCCTCTTATGACTCTGATGACTCCAACAAAAGTCCTATTGATGACAATACCTATTCACCATCAAACTCTGACTCCTCTGTCATGAATGTCAGGAATCTGTCTACTGATCTTGTTACTCTCGAACCATGATATGTAGTCCAGTCTAGCGTAGAAAATGGTGTTACGAGTAGGTCTATTGGATTTAGTTAGCTAAATATTAACGTGCACTTCAATGATCATGTTGTAACTCTTCCTGGTCTCGAGACATTTACGCAAGGTAGTCTTCTAGAACTTGACTTGTCGGTCCAAAGTTATGATGATAATATCGTGAACTCCCTCGAACTTGTTCAAACTTTATCCTTGGTACATCCTAAACTAATTTATTGTAGTCTCCAAAACCAACCTATGAATGTACCTATCTTTGCCAATGACTACATGTTAGCCTACTACCTTATTGTAGTTGAAACAATGGACTCTTCCACTAGTGAACATAGTGAGAACATGACTAAAATAGATATCAAGTATCTTAGTCGCAAAAATCCAAAAAAGAAAAAGAAAAGATTTAATTGCAAAAACCACATTGTGGCGGTGTCAAAATCAAAAATAGAAAAAATAAAGGACATACCTAAGGGTGAAAACCTCTCCGAGGCACCTAAAGGTGAGATACTTGATATACTACCAAGTCACTTCTAGGAAAGGTCCTCTATATTGATTGAACCAACTCAACCAATAAATATTGGGAGTTAAGAGACACCACATATCATCCACTTAGCTCAATCATTATCAGTAGAAGAGTTAAAAGATTTCAGCAATCTCTTTTTATAAAAGAAGATCAACTTTGTATGGACATACTCTGATATGACAGACCTAGATCCTATTCTTATCATGCACCACCTTTCTATTACACTAGGAGTTAAACCCATCAAGCAAAAACTCTGTAAGATGCACCCTCATGTAGCACTGCTAGTTAAGGCTGAGCTGGAAAAATTGCTAAAAGATGGATTTATCAGAGATATAGACTATGCATAATGGATTTCAAACATAGTACCTGTATCAAAGGCAGACAAATCTATTAGGGTTTGTATAGACTTCAAGGATCTCAACAAAGCATGTCCAAAAGATGATTTTCCATTGCCTAATAGTGATGATAATGGATATGACTATTGGATATGAGATGTACTCATTAATGGATGGATTCTCCGGTTCTAATAAGATCAAAATAGCTCCTGGAGATCAAGAAAAGACAACTTTCACCTGTGCATGGGGAACCTTTTGTTGGAACATCATGCCATTTGGGCTAAAGAATGCAAGAGAAACTTACCAAAGAGCAGTAACTACTATCTTTCATGATATGATGCATAAAAACATGGAAGATTATGTTGATGACACTTTAGTAAAGACTATGAAGAGATCCACACATATTCAAGAGCTAGGCCTCATACTAGATAGAATGGAAAAATTCAAGCTCCAGCTAAATCCTAAAAAGTGTGCATTCAGAGTAACATCAGGGAAATTACTTGGTTACATTATTTCAAAGAAAGGAATTGAGATTGATCCTGAGAAGGTCCAAGCTATAATGGAAATGCCACCTCCAAATAATATTATTCAAATGAGAAGTTTACAAGGACATCTCTAGTCAATCAGACGCTTTATTTCTCAGCTAGCAGATAAAGCTCAACACTTCACAAAAGTATTAAGGAAAGGAGGAACATACAACTAGGATCAAGAATGTGAACATCACCTTCAGAAAATCAAAGAATGCATGTCTAATCCACCAATATTGATGCCACCAATTCAAGGTAAACCATTGATTCTATACATATCAGCTACTGATACATCACTGGGGGCACTTTTGGCACAACAAGATGAAAATAAAAAAGAAAGAGCTATATATTATATCAATAGAACATTGATGTCTTATGAAATGAACTATACTATAATAGAAAAATCCTATTTGTCAGTAGTCTTTGCATCACAAAAATTCAGACACTACATGTTAGCGCATTCCATCAAGCTAGTAGCTAAGATTGATCTGCTCAAATATCTTCTCAACAAAGCAACACTTGCGAGAAGATTGGCTAAATGGGTCATGGTTCTTACAGAGTTTGATATTGAATATGTGGAATGTAAAGTCATCAAAGGATAGAAAATTGCAGATCAACTTGTTGATGCTCCACTTGAAGACACTCAACCTTTGCATATAGAATTTCTGGATGAATCTATCATGCACCTTACTCAACAATCATGGAAGATGTTCTTTGATGGGTCTTTCACTCAACATGGTTCTAGTGCTGGAATACTTTTTATTACTCCTAAAAAATATTCAATCCTGAAGGCTTACATGATTCTCTTCCCTTGCACAAACAACATTGCAGAGTATGAAGCTTTGGTAAACAGGATCAAGTTGGCTATTGAATGGAAGGTTCTGGAATTACACATGTATGGAGATTCTCAGCTAATCATCAACCAAATCAATGATACATATCAGATTCGAGATGAGAAACTAATGCCTTATAAGAGAATGGTGGATGATCTCAAGAAATATTTTACTTTTGTGTCATTCCACCAGATCCCCAGATTAGCAAACAGAGCAGGAGATGCTATGGCCACCTTGGCATCTATACCAGAGTTACAAGAATCTAATTTTTGCTTTGAATTCCTGGTGGAAGAGTTACATTACCCTGCCTATGATTCTCCTTAGTCCCAAATAGTATGTTCTATTATTGGACATGACTCATCTTGCTATAGCCACATTTACTCTTATCTACGAGACCAAATTGTCCCAGAAAATCTTACCCGTAATGAGAAAAGGAACCTAATCCAAAATGATTCACAGTATGTCATCATCACTAACAATCTATTTAGGTGAGGTTTGGATAGTACTTTGCTTAGGTGTCTAGAAACTGAAGAGTCCCAACGCACATTATTTGAAGCCCATGAAGGTATTTGTGGATCTCATTCAAATGGTCTAACTTTAGCTCAGAAACTACTAAGGGTTGGCTACAACTGGCCAGACATGGAGAAAGACACTATAAAGTTTTCTAAAATTTGTGAGAAGTGTCAGCTACATGGGAATCTCATACATGCTCCAGCAAGGGATCTCATACCCTTCATTACACATTGGCCTTTTCAACAATTGGTGTTTGATCTCATTGGACAAATATATCCTGCATCATCTAACAGACACAAGTTTATTATAACTGCCACTTAGTACTTCACTAAGTGGGTAGAAATGGTTTCGCTCATCAAAGCAACCAGTAAACAAGTAGCTTTGTTCATGCTTAACTATATCATCTGCAAGTATGGGATACCTTCATCCATTGTGACTGACAATGGAGGACAATTCAAGAATAAAGATCTAGATGAGCTCTGTGAAAAATTCAAAATCAAAGAGCACTGGTCATCCATATATTACCCTCAAGGTAATGGACAAGCTGAAGCATCTAACAAAAATCTGCTAACTATTTTACACGGAACAATAAATAAATCTGGGAGGGATTGGCATCTACAGTTTAATCCTGCATTATGGTCTTATAGAACAAGTATTAGAACACCTACTGGGGCTACACCTTTTTATTTGGTGTATGGATCCAAAACGGTCTTACCTATTAAGGTGGAAATACCGTCTTTGAGAGTTTCTTTGCAAGGTCTTTTTATTGATGAAGACTATAGAATATGTAGATTGCAAGAACTCGAGTTATTAGATGAATGTCGGCAAGTGGCGTTTAATCATCTGAGAGTATATCAAAAGAGAATGTCTAAAGGATATAACAAGAAGGTTCGACAATGATAATTTCAAGCTGGTGACCTTGTTCTGAGAGAAAATCCTAGAAATCAACAATTCCGAGACAACAAAGGGAAGTTTGAACCCAACTGGCTGGGTCCCTACATCGTTATTGCAGTCTTTGGCTTTGGTGACTATCAGCTCTCAACATCAGAAGGAGAATAGCTTCGTGAACTAATCAACACCATCCACTTGAAAAATTTCTTCACTTAGTATTCTCTACTCCAGCAACCTATACAGATAAAAAGTCCTGAAAAAAATTCCTAAAAATCATAAAATGTCCTTAAAAAAACAAAAAAAACAATGTTTGCCAAGCAGGTGAAAACCTGGTAAACAAGCACCTCTTGTACTCAAACGCTCCATCTATCAACACAAAGTTGGCACTTCTCACTTTCTTACATCTTTGATTTTGCTTGTATATATCTTTTAATCGCTTTTGTGACATCCCGGTTCTTTTAGAACCCTCATGGCTTGAAATTGATCAATGTCATAGTCTTAGGATAATCGACTGAGAAATTTACGTGTCCCAAGCAGTATCAACCAAGTCATCTTTCTGTCAGTGATATCTAGTCGTCCAATCTGAGTCAGTCACCTGTCTCCTAACTACTGAATAGTTTTATCACCGAGTACACAAGAAAAACAACATTACTACAAACAATCACTAAACAGTTTGAGATATGCATGAAATTTTCTTTGTGTGTTGTCTTTTATATTGGTTTTTGATTATTATTCCCTCTGAGTAACTCAAGGAAGTCTATCTTGACTAAGAAAAGAAAGGATTGGGGCCATAATATTTTCTTTGTTTTTGGCTTGTAGGAATGATTCCAATGATCTGGAAACATCTAATCAGCTGGGTGTCTGTGATAAGTGCCTTCACAATAAGGTGAAATTGTCACACATACCTTGACTCCACTTATTTCTTTGCTACAGGGAGGTTGGCATCATTTCTTTGTCTATTTTGAGGGAATTTCTTTAAAAGTGCAATCCAGATGCATGAGGAATTTGTCCAAGGATATGCATGAAAAAAGGGTCATTGCGGACAAGATAATTAATATTTTACATGAAAAGGAATGAACTCTATTCTTCTTGCTATGTTTGTAAACACTTAGTGATGAAAATTAAGCATTTCAAATACAGTGAATAGTTTTAAGTTGCATTCATTCTGCATTTTGTGCATTTCGAGTGATTTCTGCATGATAACAATGATCTCTTTATCTTTTGAATGGGAGTTTGAAGTATCATCATTTCTCAGCTAAGTGGTCTCTTTTTCATTGTTTCTCTGATTGAGTACTTGCGTATTGCGATGTTAGCTACATACATAAGCATCTTAAATAGATCCATTCATTTTATTATACACGTTCATTTGCATTCATATTATCGCATAGAAAAATAAAAATTTGCATTACTAGTTACTCATTTTCATCATTTATTTGCATATGAAAAGAAACAAAAACAAACATCCATATTCATTTGCATTACATACATCCATACTGAACAAATATGCATAAATATAGAATAAAGCATATAGAAAAACATCTCATAATCAATCAACAAAAGTATGATGAAATGAAATCAAGATCTTGTATATATAATCATAAATATCTCAGAGTACAAATAAAAGTCTCAGAGCACAAATGATATCAACTATCATCTACAATCTCCCATTGGAGTAAGAATTGTATAGGCCGCAAAAAAATTGGGTATATAACAAAATCTAAGAGCTATAAAAATCTAGCTCTCTGCCTCTCCCTCATCTCTAGGTGGTGGAGGAGGTGGACCCTACTAACCAACATCCTGTCTAGGTGCCCGAGCTCCTTCAGATCGAGCCATATACTGAGAAAATGGGGCAACCTACTATGCTATATAAACTACTACGCTATTAGCTGCAACATAATAAGCCGCCCGACTCGTCTGGTGCAAAACCTCCCACTGAAGAGCGTCTTGCTCTGCCCTGACCTTAGCCAACTATCAATCTCTCGTTGCCCTCATCTCAACAAGATGACGATCGCACTCAGCTCTGACCTCCGTCAGCCGTCAGTCTCGCTCTATAAGCTATGTTTGTGCCACTGTCAATTATGACTGTAAACCTACTAATATCGATCTCATAGACTATGTTGCATCAGCTGCCCCCTTCTCCTTCATAGGTTCTTTGCCTCCATCTCTGCCTACATCTTCGTCTCCACCTCCATCTCCCTCTCCACCCTACTCATCCCTCTGTTGTCATACCTGTCTAGGAGTTTCTCTCCTCCACCCTCTGATGTCCTGGCACCACTAGTCCCAACACCAATAGCTCCAAGGGATCCATCCTCCCCTCTCTTCTGCTATCTCCCCCCAGCTGGCACTCTACTGCTACTAGCACCAGGATCACCACCTGCCCGCCTAGGAACCACCACTCTCTGACCCTAGGCCTGTCCCTGTACCTATGCCTGTGAAGGGTCCTCATCCTCAACCTCCTCTATGAGAGGTGCATGCTCAACTGGATCAATAAATTTATGAAAGAGATGACTTTGAAACCAATCCCTATACTGGGGCAATACCCATGCATCTACATTATCCTCCAGATAGTCCCATCAAAGTCACTGCAATCTGGCAAGCGCCTGCATGGTCAACAAACGTGACAACCTAGGGGCCCATCCTCATCTCTCCTCATCCCCATAACGAGCATAGGCTGTGAACTCCTGTGAAATTCCTTGAGGCCTACCATACTACCTCATAACGTGAGATACAACAAATCGCTCAATATCCGTCACAAATATGCCGATAAGAGGATGGGTCATGAACATATCTCTCCGCTGTGCTCTCTAGTCGTACCACAACTCTAGACCCTTGTACGGTCTCCATACAACAATGATCAGATCGTCAAGCTATCGTGACCAATACTTTGTCTTGCCTAGATGGGGCTGAGTAACATATCCAAAATATCTATAAACAATCGGCTGGTGTGGATCTCTGGCATCATCCACAATAGGTCTACAAATTGGGATATGCTCCCAGGCCCAAATCTGCAGAACCAACACTCCTACTGTCATGCTCTTCACATCCCTGTATGCAATCGCATGCATCTCATGATACATGTGGGATAACAAACACGATCCCCACCCTAATCTCTTAAGATGAATCAATAGTCTCTCTAGCATCCTAGCCCAGCCACATAAGAAGCCATGTTGTCCCCTGTCCGACATAATGAAACAACCAATGAATCCTGCCAATACACATGCTAGTGGAAACTGCTCATTGTATCTAGCCATCATGTCATCCCAACTGATAGCCTGCACAAGGATGTCCTTGTCATGAAAAATGCATCTCAAGGCTAAGATACCAAGATGTTGAGTAGAATCATAGTCAAGCTTATCCCCAGCAAATGGAATCCTCAAAATCCTATTAACATCCTCTGGAGTAATGGTCATCTCTCCCACTGGTAGATGAAAGGTGTTATGCTCATGATGGAACCGCTCAACAAGTGTAGTAAGCATCTCATGATTCACATGGATATCAGGCATCTGTAAAAGGTGAGTAAAGCCACACAAATCAATATGTGCTCTATCTATATCTGATAGCTCATGGACTAGCCTCATTGTAGGAGGATAGACACATTGAAACAGGACATGTGGCAATCGAACCTACAAGAATCAAACAATAGAGCATCAGAGAGTCATTCAAATTTCACTACAAAACAAGTTAAACATCACGCAAATCCAAATATGCAAAATGCCAAATCAAATTTTCATGTTTTGACCCTTAAAATGCTCACTGTTTTTCATATGACATTTCACAGTCTAAGCAGAAACTCGTACGAGTCAGGAATAGAAGCAGCACGACAAAAGACTCTCATACGATACATAACATACATTCGCATGATAATATGGTCTCTCAAGAAACATTTCATACGAGACATGAGATGACCCTAGATGACAAAACAAATAGCCTTAAATGACAAACCACTAAAGGACAATTTGTCATACGAGAGACAGTATCTTCTCGCATGAAAAAATGACAATGACCAGTTTTGGACAACATGAAAAAGCAAAAAATTTAACCAAATTTCAAAATTGATGAAATGCAAAGGCTTAACATTGATTACTTACCGCTGGCTCGTAGTTTCGCGGTCGATTATGACGTCTCTGGTGCTCGAATCGATGCTCCTAGATCAGAATGACCATTTTTTCTTTGCAAAAGGCTTTTCAAATTTCAAACTTGGAGAGGTTAAAATGAATTGAAAATGACACTTGGACACCTTATATAGCCACAACCCTAATTTTTCAACTTGCTCTGATGGACATGAAAATTGTACCCTTAGCTAATTTGTCCATCCTGATTCCATTTTCAGGATCAAAATCGAAATCCGAGATCATTCTTATAGTCAATTTTGCACAACTACAACCACTTAGTGCTTTCATCACATTCTCATTCTTTTCTTCAATTTGCGCTCAATTTCACATCAATCATCACTAAATCTTCAAATGATCCTCTGATTCAATCTTTGTGCTCAAGTAATTATCATCGCCAACAATTGCCTAAAATCATGTACCCTTGATATCTTTCAATTTCACTCCCAAGGGGGCATACTCATGACCTCATGACCTCACATCTTCAATGCCAAGAAAATTTTCAAACCTTCATCAAAAGTCGAGCAAAAATATTTTCATCTAAAGAAAATCAAACAAATTCTTATTGCTAGGGGCATCTCAGTTTCATCACTTCAAATCAAGCTTATATTACCTTCATCTGAATGAGTCTCTTAACGTTAGTCAGTTTCATCATTTTTCATCAAGTTGATTATTCCTTTAAACTCAATCAAAAGTTTAAAGAGTATCTTTGATCACACACTCAATCTAAGTAGGTGTTCAGTTTTATCACATCAAATCAAGCTGGACAGTTTATCTTCGCTCATCATGTCTTGATCCATCAAGTTTAAGATCAGTTTTATCTTCACTCACTATGTCTAGTTCAATAAAGTTCTAGATCAATAAGATCCACTTCTTGATAAATCAAGTTCAAGTTCGGTATCTTTGCTCTTCATCAGTCCTAGTTCAATCAAGTTCGGGATCGGTATTGCTTTAGTCAACTTTGTTCAGTTTCATCGCTTCAAAATAAGCTAAACACCTCGCTCTTCATCTAGTTTGTGATCAATCAAGTTCAGAACCGGTATCTCCTAGACATCAACATATTCTTTGAACCAACGCACTGCTCGCACATTAATTCAAAGATGGGCAAATGAAATACCCTAAAAATGGTCACCTAAACCATGGGCCCCTAATCTCAACAACATCACCAAGGTCCTAACCAAATGCAATTAAATCAACTTTGAGCACACAATTAATTAATTCTTCAATCATTTTTTTTTATTTAAGGGGTAAATGCTTTTGACCTAGAGCTATGAACCAGTGAGGCCACAAATGGGGGACCTCATCCCCATAGTTCACTTGTTCAAATCCGTGAGCACAATGACCCAACGAAGGCACAAGGCCTTGCGAGCACAAAGGCCCAACAAGGATTTGAACCTTGGTGGCCGCTTCACCAACGAAGTGTTTTAACCGTGGCACTACATGTTCGAAGACATTAATTCTTCAATCATTAAATGTCACATGGCAAGTGAATTATTCTATAGTAATTAAATATTTATTTAATTAATTGAATCATTCCAAGAAAATCATTTTGATCAATTATCCTATTTAATTTATTAAATATCCTAGCATATTTACTTAATTAATAAATTTCCCATTAATCATAAAAAAGGAATTAATTTATTACAAAAGAGGAATCAATATGCAAAGCAAGAGTTAAATTGAAAATAAAATAAAATAATTGAATTGAGAGAGAAATCAAACTTGAGATATTATTTCTTTTTCTAAATTGAGATAACTTGAAATTAGAAAAGCAATTAAAATGAATTATTAATCATTCTCTAAAATTTGAACTCAAAGCTTTTGAGAAAAGAAGTTCAGTTGCATTGAAAAGACTCTTTTCTTGAATAAATGAAAGAAATCGCATGAAATTACATATTTTTATCTCAAGTGCATGGAATTAATTGAATTTTATCTCCAATGCAAACTCAAACTTATAATCTGAATGCATTTCAATAAAACTATAATTAGAATCTATCTCAAGGTTAACTTAATCCGATCTCTCAATTATTTCAATTATCCTAAATTGTGCTTTTTCTTGAATAATCTCAATCGCTCATTGCTAATTGATCTTGACCGTTGGTCTCTCTTGTGATTCTCTATAAATTTAGCCTCGTCTCTCATTCAAAATACCCTGGAGATTTATTGTTATTATAAAGTTTTTGCTCTAGAGTCATTGAAGATATTGTGCTTTTTTGAGATTATTGCATCTTAGTTTAGCTTTTTGCATATTTAGGTCAATTATGATTGCGCGAATTCATATAGCTTACTATTCATCCATCTAGCATAATCTTGCATCCATTTAGCTTAATATCATGCTCATATAGATTAAATCCTTCATCTTGGTGTAGTCTAGTCACTAGTATTGCTTATACAAATCTGAGAGCAAGCCTATACTTGCATCTTTTAGAAGGCAATTGGTCTATTTGTGATGGTTTTATTATTCATTCTTATATCTATTTAACCATACATGTAATGACTTAATTGAAGTGTTGTGTCTTACAACTTGCAGATACTTATTCCACTTTTCACACACACTCTTGGTATATATTTTATGAGGTTACACACACACACACACACACACACACACACACAAAGAGAGAGATACATATACATACATATATAGATACATATACATACATATATATAGATACATATACATACATATATATACATACACACACACACATAGATATATATATATATATACATACATACATATGTATGTACATACACATACATATACATATACATGTACATGTACACACACACACACATATATATCTATATGTATGTATGTATGTATACATACACACACACATGTGTGTATACATACATATACATACATACATACATACATGTGTGTGTGTATACATGCATACATGCATATACATATACATATATGTATAAACACTCACACACACATGTTTACATGTATACATATATATGTCTACATTTTAACATGTTTGTGTTTTTATATATAATTATACATACATACATATATATGTGTACATATTATTCATTTCTTTGTTTTAATTTGTTCTAATTTTTTGAATTTACTCTATAATGTTTGTGTTTGATTGCTATATAAGTTTGAATTTACCCTATCTTCTAAGGTCCACATGTTGCCACATACAAAAACTATTGGCCTATATTCCATGTACAATATTCAGCTTGAGCCAAGGTGATAAATAATTGCCATTTTGGGAAAACACACACACACACACACACACACACACACACACACACACTTATATGATATGTAATTCCTTTATTTAAATTTGTTCTTCAATTCAGACATGTAAACAAGAACCTCAATCCGGTCTAATTTTTAGCCAAAATCTGTCTTGTTTTTTTTTTCAAGTAAAACATCAAATGTACTAAATTTGGATTTATTTTGTTTCATCTTTTTGTCTTAACTTATTCTTCATCTTATTTTTTTCTTTCTTTATATTTGTCCTTGATTTTAGACCTATTAGAATTGTTGCTTTGTTTAGTCTGCCACTATGAAAAATTTAACATATTGACACATGAATTTGTCCATTTGTATGTGTCAAATAACTATCATTTCCATTCATAGATGATCGTTTGATATAATCTACAAGTCAGATGATTTTGTTTCAATATATTCTACAAGTCATATTGGTGCAGTCACCGACTAGGAGGGACCTCAAAGAGATCAATCTGGACCCATCAACAAGAGTAAACACAACGAAAACACAAGGATATGATGGAGGCAATGTAGAACTGAATGAATTATAGCATAAAAAAAAATTGTTTACAATCAATCGGTAACAATTGGGTTACAGAAACCGGCTCACTGGCCTACTAAAACATGGTTAATTACAGATCAAGTCACAGTCGGGACCTCAAATATTAAGATCTATCTTTTATGTTATATATCTTAATTTCTCTACATTCTTATGCTCAATTTCAATGATTTATATGATCCAAGGGTATGTGGTCAGCCCAAAAAAGGGATCAAATACCGAAGAACAAGACCTAATGTGTAAAACCAACAAGGTTGGCCTCTGCCAAAGAAATTCCTCCGAAAAATCTAAAGGATGAAGTTTAGATCAAAGGGAAGGTCGACCACATGCCAAGGACCATTGGAATCAACGTCTAAGGCTCCGCAAGCTATGGAAGGGATCTGATAGATCTCGGTGGATTACAAATGCAAATAGGTCCAGGCAACCGGTACCAGAAAAACTGTCTCGAAAACCGGTAGCGATAACTTGCCAGAAAATGATCCAAATGCTCCATGGTTTGGGAATAAGGTAGATGATCAAGTCCTCAAGAAAAATCCAACTCCTTGAGATCCGGTGAGCCAATTCAAGAAAATGTAGAATGAAATGCTGAAACTGCAAAATAGAAAGCAAAATAGAAAGGAAATATTTTTGGTTGATGCAAGATTGCCAAGAACCAGGGATGCTCCTGCATCAGACATCCAGGGTTGTTGAAAAAAGTGAGTCTCTCACATTGCTGGGTTTAGAGGAAAACCAAGGCGGTCTACCTCTTCCTAAGAAATCCATGACTAATCTTCAGTTGGTCTACCTTTCCACTTTACAAGATACTCCTTATACTGACTACTCTAGGTACTACACCCAATCCTAATGTCCAAAATGTCTTCAATCTAATCCGGTTCCTTTCGAGGCAACTGTTTCTCTAAGTCTGCAATACTGTCCTCACTAAATTCTGGTTCATGATACTAATGTAGATTTCTAATATTAAATACAGGTGAATTACTCAAACTATCTGGTAACTCCACTTCATATGCATTTCTAGAACTGAACTTTCTCAAAATCTTGCAAGAACCAAACTTCCTCATCTGTAACTTGTTATAAGTTCCAACTAGGAATCTTTCTTTTCTCAGAGACACCATCACTTCATCACCAATTTCAAATTCCTTATGTCTCCTCTTCTCATCTACTTTCTCCTTATACTTGTTGTTCATGTCCTCCAAATGTTGCTTAACTTGAATATGTAAGTCCTTTATGTGATCTACAAATTATTTTTCTTCTGAACTTCTCCGATCTTCACTGCTGATATCTCTTAATTCAGATATACCTTTGGGGTTTACTCTGGTAACAATATCAAAAGGTGTCCTTCTGGTACTCTTGTTTACTAAATCATTCTAGGCAAACTCTTCTTGTGCAAGAATCAAATCCAAACTTCTATTTTTGTCTCCAACTAAACATCTTAACAAATTTCCCAAGCTCCAATTAACTACATCCATCTATCCATCAGTCTGCAGGTGAAAAGTAAAACTAAACTTCAAATTTGCCATCTTCTTCCAAAGTGTTCTCCAAAAATAACCAACAAACTTAGTATCTCTATCTGAAACTATGCTCTTAGATAATCCATGCAATCTCACCACTTCCTTGGAAAATAGGTCAGCTATATTAACTGCATCTGATGTGTTCTTACAAGGTATGAAATGAGACATCTTCGAGAATCTATCCACTACCACTAATATAGAATCATTCCCTCTCTATGTTTTAGGCAATCCAAGTATGAAATATGTGCTTATATCTTATCAAGGTCTTTCTAGTACTGTCAAAGGTTTATACAATCCCACATTCTGACTACTACATTATGCAATTTGACAAAATTTACAACTTTGCACATATTTCCTAACATCCTTATGAATATGGGGCCAAAAGTAATGCTCACTCACCAATGCTACTGTTTTATCAACACCAAAGTATCCGGCTAATCCTCCACTATTTTTCTTCTTTATTAGTTTCTCCCTCATAGAACTCTTAGGTATGCACAATTGAACTCCTCTGAACAACATCCCATCCTGAATGAATAATCCAACCACTTGCTTCTATCTACCATAACTGATTCTCTACATGCTCTCAAAGTTTCTACAAAATCCAGGTCATCATAATACAAGGTCTTCAACTCCTTCAAATACTGCAAAGCTTAATGATCTGTATACAACACAAAATCCTTAGACAACAAGTAATGTCTCCACTTCTTCAAGGCTTGAACTATGACATAAAATTCTTGATCATACGCTGAATATCTCCTTCGAGCATCATTCAATTTCTCACTGAAATAAGATACTGCTCTCCCTTCTTGACTCAATACGGCTCTGATTGATGTTCCACTTGCATCAAAATCCACTTGAAATACTTTGTTGAAATCCAGTAAAGCTAACATGGGCTACTCAGTTACTTTCCGCTTCAGCAATTCAAAACTTTTGTTTGCTCTAGTGGTCCACTTGAATTCCTTCCTATCTCCCCTCGTTGTCTCAGTCATAGGGATACAAACTAAACTGAAATTTCTGATAAACTTCTGGTAGAAACTAGCCAATCCATGAAATGATCTTACCTCTCCAATGCTTTCCAGTGTAGGCCATTCAACAATTGCTTTTACTTTCTCAGGATCCATCTTCAAACCATCCCCAAATATCACAAATCCCAAATAGACTAATTCTTCCTTAATGAAAGTATACTTCTTAAGATTTATCAACAACTTTTCTTCTCTCAACCTCTACAAAAAGTTTCTTAAATGCAACACATGCTCCTCTTTTGTCTTACTAAAAATCAGAATGTTATCAAAATATAAAATAACAAACTTACCCAAGAATTTCTTCAATACATCATTCATCAGCCTCATGAAAGTACTCGGTGCATTAGTCAATCCAAAAGGCATCACCAACCATTCATACAATCCTTCATTTATCTTGAATGTTCTCTTCCACTCATCTCCTTCTCTGATCCTGATCTGATGATATTCACTCTTCAACTCTATCTTTGTAAACTATCTAGCTCCAATCAAACAGTCCATTATGTCATCCATCCTAGGCAATAGAAACCGGTACTTAATTGTGATCTTGTTTATTGCTCTGAAATCGGTACACATGCTCCATTCTCCATTCTTCTTAGGTGCTAATATTGTTGGTACTACACAAGGAATTAGGATTTCTCTCATCAAACCTTTCTTCAACAGCTCGTGCACTTGTCTATTCAACTCTTCATTCTCTATCAGTGTCATCCAATGTGCAACTTTGTTAGGCAAACTAGCTCTGGGAATCAGGTCCATGCAATGACTGATACTTCTCACAGGTGGTAATCCATCATGCACATTATCTAAAATGATGCCTTCATACTCTATCAACAACTCTTTTATCTCTTCCGGTTGTTCTTCTTCATGCTCCAAATTCTCAGTCTTCTTAGGAACTAAGGCAAAACACACATTCTCATGTCTCATTCCGACCAAGAATTTCCTTCCATCCAGTAAACAGATTCTAGCATTTGTACAAACTTCACTCTTCAAAGGATCCTCCAAGGGCAACAAGGTTTTCTTCATCCCATTCGCCACAATAGTGTATGTATTCTTTCTCCCATCATGTATTGCATGTCTATCAAACTACCAAGGTCTACCCAACAAAAGGTGACAAATATCCATAGGCATAACATCACACAAGACTTCATCACAATAATTCCCAATTTTTAATTTCACCAAACATTTCTCACTTACCAACAACTTATGATCATCCTAAATCCATGCTATCTGATAAGGCTTAGGGTGTTTCAATCTTTCCAAATTCAACTTATTCACCATCTCTTCTGAAACAAGATTATCCAAACTACCACTATTAATAACAACTTTACAACACTTACCAGATACCTTACATCTAGTTTTTAACAAATTCTTCCTCTACAAGGGCTCTTCATCTCCTTCGGTATGACACAAAGCTCTCCTCATCATCAATAGTTCTCCATCTTCTGGTTTATTAGTTGATCCAGTGGGGCTTTCTTCCACCACTATTTTTCTTACCGTATTCTCTATGTCCATCTCATCCACATTTATAGAAAGCTCCTCTAAACACTCTCTTGTCTTGTCTTCTATCATCTTTTCCAAAATTTTCATTTTGATAGCCATCCGGTTCTCTCCTCTGGTAGAAATTTCTATCATCCTTCTGGTATGCATTACCTTCTTTTGTCAGTTTCTTGTCCTTGTTTTGATCCATACAGGTTCCTCTACCTCTGGTATATCCTCTTCCTTTTTGAAATCTTCCTCCAGAAAACCTTCTACCTCTACCTCTTTGTCTTTTCTCATGTCTTTTGTTCAACTTCTCTTCTGCTTTCAGGGCATACTGGTAAGCTTCTTCAACACTCTGCAATTTAAGAAAACTGAGTTCATCTTGTATAGATATCCACAATCCATTCAAATATCTTGCAACTTGTTCAACTTCATCATCAATGTGTCTGGATCTAATATTCAACTTGTAAAATGCTTCGGTGTACTCCTTCACACTAGATTCCTTGTGCCTCAAATTTTGCAACTTCTGGAATAGATTCACTTGATAATCAACTAGCATAGATTTTGATTTCAATTTAGCAACCATCCGATTCCATTTCTTGATCTTATCTTTACCTCTTCTCTATCTATCGACCTGCAAATGCTCCCACCAAAGAGATGCATGACCCTTCAATTGGGTACAGGCATATTTCACCTTTCTTTCTTCTGTAGTATTCTCAAAATCAAAATATTTCTCCATCTCTAAGATCCAACCCATCGATTCATCTAAATCCAACTTTCCATCATATTTTGGTGGGGTAAAATGAGGTTTAGTATTCACCTTACTCAAAACCCTCAAAAACCTCTCTTCATCGGGATCAATCACTGGTGGGTTTACTTGTTCTGTCAGGGCTTCCTCTCCTCCATCTTCATTCACATCTTCAATATGTTGGACTCTTCTCTGGGCTATCTTAGAGGCTTCTAACCAGACTGCAATTCCTCACAACATTTCCATCACAATAGGGTCTGCATTCCCACGCACTCCACCATTCATATATCCTCTTTGCACCATCATCACACCAGTCCTCTGCAGCTGCAAGTTGGATCCATAATCTACCACCCTACAACAAAATTTCTCAAGACAACACAATCTCTAGAATGAAAGCTTGCTCTGATACCAATTGGTGCAGTTACCGGTTGGGAGGGACCTCAAAGAGATCAATCCAAACCAGTCAACAAGAGTAAACACAACAGAAACACAAGCATATGATGGAGGCAATGCATAACTGAATGAATTATAGCATAAAAAAAATGTTTACAATCAACTGAATCACTAGCCTGCTAAAACATGGTTAATTAGAGAACAGGTCACAACCGAGACCTCAAATCTTAAGATCTATCTTCTATGTTCTATATCTTAACTTCTCTTCATTATAATGCTCAATTACAATGATTTATATGATCCAAGGGGATCCGATCGGCCCAAAAAAGGGATCAAATGTCAAAGAACAAGACCTAACATGTAAAACCAACAAGGTTGGCCTCCGCCAAATAAATTCCTCCAGAAAATCCAAAGAATGAAGTGTAGATTAAAGGGAAGGTTAGCCACATGCCAAGGAACATCGAAATCAATGTTCAAGGCTCTGGAAGATATGCAAGGGATCTGATAGATCCCAGTAGATTACAAATGCAAATAGGTTTAGGCAACCAGTACCAGAAAAATTATCTCAAAAACCGATAGTGATAACTTGCTAGAAAATGATTCAAATGCTCTACGGTTTGGGAATAAGGTAGATGATCAAGTCCTCAAGCAAAATCCAACTCCTTGAGATTTGGTGAGCCAATTCCAGAAAATGCATAATGAATTGCTAAAACTGTAAAACAGAAAGCAAAATAGAAAGGAAATAGTTTTGGTTGATGCAAGATTGCCAAGAACTGAGGATGCTCCTGCATCACATATGCTTTTGGTCTTGTGCTCAATCATCATTTTTCTTGTATTCATGAAAATTTGGACAACATTTTCTTGTGCATGTCTTATATTAACAATTGAAGGTTGCAATGTGTAATCTCCTTCCACATGACATGCATACAAGTATTTTTTTAAAAATATTCCTTTCATCCATACTTTTTATATTGTTATGCTTTCTATGTAGGACTTGCATACATATTTGTTTGTTCCTAAGAGCATGAAGTTAAATAATGAATAATTGCTTACATAATTCTTCAAAGAAGCACCCACAAAACAACATAACACTCAAGTTATGAAATACAAGGTACATGGTAGCACATTAATTGCACAACAAAATAGAAACTATGATTGATGAATCTAATATGATTGGTAATACATGCCATATGTATGTGTATAAGTGTATATGTGTGTGTGTGTGTGTATGTGTGTATTTATGTAAGTATGTAAGTTTGTTTGTATGTATGTAATTGTGTATGTATGTATGTATGTATGTATGTATGTATGTATTTATGTGTGTGTGTATGTATGTATATAAGTATGTATGTACAAATGTACACACACACACATATACTGATGAATACTAAGAGGGGGGGTGAATTAGTATACCGAAAAATACTGAACTTAAACACTTAAACAGTCCAGTAGTAAACCGGTAAAACAGTTTAACAAACAAACCGATTGACACACATGCAAAGCAAATAGAAAATAAGGCATTCACCCATAGGAGCAATAACACCATAACACAAGATATTTGACGTGGAAACCCAAATGGGAAAAACCACGGTGAGATGAAACTCACAAGTAACTATCTGCAGAATAGAAACCAGATCGGTTAAGGTCATACAATGTTCTTTACCAGAACAGATCTTGTTAGGAATCTCAATCTCTTTTAGGAGATAAATCTAATTAAAGACTACCTTTCTAGAGGATTTAGATCCACATATGTGAACCACCTTGTTAGGGGATTTACAAAAGGCTTTATGGGCCTACCCGGTTAAGGGCTTCAGACTTGTCGAAGATGTCAATAATCAACAAGTGAGTGATCTAGCAAATAGCACATATTGCTTGGTTAGATCCTTGATAGATCATTCACACTCTGCCTTCTCTCGTAGACCTAAACTTCTGTTCTCTGATCACACTTACAAAAACTCATCAACCACTTTCAAAACCCTAACAACAACCTAAAACCCTAGACATGATGTCCTTATAAAGGAATCCGATTTCATGTCGATCCAATAGGTTTACAATACAATTTTTTAGGTTTAGTGCATCTAGACATATTTGGTAACACGACACAAAAATCACTGCCAAAGTGTTGGCACTGCCAAACAATCGGTGGATGGTAACTCATCACAAAGTATTACCGGTTCATACAATACCGGTTTACGCAAAATACCAATTGCCGGTTTGTCAAAAATGAAGAATGGGAAATATGTGTTCTCTCGCTTTGATCCTTCATGCTGCTTGAGATCCTCGAACCGCTTGGGGTCTTCATGCCACTTGAGATCGGCAAAAACTTTCTGCAAAACACCGATAGTCTAAAGACTAACACATGATACCAGTTTGGAACAATTACTAGTTGAGCATAATTCATACATTCAAAAAGTGATCTCATAGCAAGTGTGTGACCATCAATGACAATCACAACATAATCATCAAAAATGCCAACAATCTCCCCCTTTGCCATTGATGGCAACACTTAGGAAAATTTTGACATCTAAGTGCTTTACAAAATCATGCCATAAACAAAATTACCCCCCCTAAGCATATACACTATCCCTTTTGCAGAAAATACAATGTATACTACTCCTTATCAGAGATAAACATGAAAATATACATCAAAACATCAAAATTGATATACTTCTCCCCCTTTGCCAACAATGACAAAAACATTGCAGACTAACCCCTATTTCATTAGTATTAAAATAATAAATGTTTATGACAATAAAGAGTAAAACTTGTCAAAAACTGATTTAAAGTCCGACAAAAATTGCTTCATGGATAAGGACCATGACTCAAGTAGGGAGGTAGCCACCTCTTTCTCTGTCTGCATCTGGGAGACCTGTTCTTCCATGGCATCTATCATGCTCATCTCTTGAATGACCGTTAGGGCATCAAGATTTAGATAGCATTTCTAGAAAATTTGTAGTCATGGCAGTAGGATCAGTTGAAGTTCGTGCAAATTACGTGTCTGGTTACTTATCTCTGCCTCTATTCTTGCAGATTGGATTTGAAGCCGGTGAACAATTTGACCATATGTGGAAAAGGAATCATATGGCATCTTGAAGGTGCTAATAAATGACTGCATATTAGATTACAGTTTGTCCTTCTGAGTGAGCACATCATCACAAAATAGATGAGGTTGACATATCTTGCTGAGTAGTAGATTGCCCTCATCCATTGCATCTCAGATGTCCTTTTGTGCCTTCTGGGGTTCTGACTGAAGCTCATTCAACTTCTTCACCAAGGCAATGTTCAGAGCCTTTTCATGCTCCTTTTTGGCATTTGATTCTGCAACTTCTTCTAGGCTTTGGACCTGGTCATCCACAATTATACATAGAAGCTTTGAACGGGCAAGTGAGGAATCAGTACTCGGGAGGTTCATACCGGGTATCAAATTGGTAAGTGTTTCCACCATAGTTTGGATAACATCTTCCTCCTTTTTCCTCCTTAGAGCATCCAATCACTCTTGAGCAAGCTTAATGCTCTGCATCAACTCCGATTCATTTGCAGACTGGAGGTCAATAGGACTGGTAATGTCAGCCGGTTTGGCTTGACTACCGATTTCCTTTGGAGTCTCCATCTGAGTGCTCTGTGCCGCTTCTCTTTTCTTGTCTTCTTCTACCTTCATTTTCTCCTCTTCTTTCTGCTTCTCCTCATCTTCATCCTTCTTCTTCTTCTCCTCTTCCTCCTTCTTTTTCTCTTCTTCCTTTTTCTTCTCCGCTTCCTTTCTCTTCTCCTCTTCCTTTTCCGCTTCCTTCTTCTTCTTCTCATCTTCCTATTTCTTATTTTCCTCTTCTTTTCTCTTTTTCTTCCTCTTTATTTTTCTTCTCATCCTCTTTCTTTTTCTTCTCTTCCTCTTTCTTTTCTTCCTCTTTCTTTTTCTTCTCATCTTCTTTCTTTTTCTTCTCTTCCTCTTGCTCCTTTTCCTATTCTGCCTGTTTTGTCTTTTCAGTCTCCTATTTCTTCCTTTCTTCTTCTACCTTTTTTCTCTTGTCTTCCTCTTGTTTCTCTTGACCTTCTATTTCTGTTGGTTCATCCAGAGTAACATCCTCTACATCCTAAGTATCAACATCAATTGTGTCTACCTGTTCAATAACTAGGTTTCCTTCATTGTTGAAGACCTCATCCAGTTTTTTGATTTTCGGTTCCTTTTTAGCTTTCCGGTTTGCCTCAGATACTTGATGCAATCTCATAGCGACTTTGGTATGAGAGTGAGTATCTTTCACCACTTCAGAGGTTTTTCCTTCAAGCAACATGAGTCTTCTTCTTCTCATGAAGAAGAGGCCTTTTATAGTTCTCCATGATTTCATAGAGTTCTGAATTAGATATGTCAGGAAAATATTGTGCAAATATTTCCTCACTTATTTCCTACTCTTTTTCAATGGAAATGCACCATTTGATGTCTAAAGAAATACACAAAGAATCCAGTGTCACAGATTTGATGTCTGATGGTGACCGGTCATTAACACATAAATACTTAATGATTTCCTGTTCAACTTCTTCCTTTTCATCATTATTGAAATCATCAAAATGATCTATTAAGTTATTTAGCAATTTTTTCCTAATATTCTTAATGGTTCTTTGACAATGTGTCAAAGGTTTGTAGGAAGAAATCTCAATATTTACCGGTGCCGATGTTGTCGGTTCATTCTTTGTCTTTTTCTTTGTTTGCCTAATCTTCTTAGGCTGTTCTTCAGACACAATGTCCTCTGAGTCTGGTGAATTGTTCTTTGTCTTCCACTTCCTCTCGAAGACTTTGGCAGGTGCCACTTCCGGTTTCTTCTTTACTGGTGACCGCTTGGTCACTTTGGGACTTGTTGGAGTAACCGGTGCTGATGCTGAAGGCACTACCTTTCCCTTCTTTATTGAGGGTTCTTTAACTGGTGTAACCCTTTCTAGAGAGGTTCTGATTTTCTTTGCCTTTGGATTAAGAGGCAAGGCAAGTAGGGTAGATGCATACCCATCCTGCATATCATTCATTACCTCATATCCCATTGGTTCCACTTCTTCCTGTCTAGGCTCAACCGCTTCCATTATGCACACATCAACTTTGATGGTGAAGCAGATGTCCTCCTCATACTTTTTGACTATATCACCAGATATTCTTATCCTTTGGCTCATCAAAGTATTTGTTCAACACTTCTGAATAACCTGTTCCAACCGCTTGTAGGCTTTCCTTGATTTGCTTTGACACTGGTTGGTCAGTAGACCACTGAATATCTCCAACTCATGGGAAGTAACCTTGGAAGTATAAGAACAACCCAACCAAGAGTTGTCCAAACTTAAATCTCAATGCATTGTCCTGTTTGATTGACTTGAGGTTCAACAAAAGTTGTCTTTGCATACAAGTGCATAGATCAAACGATGCATCTTCCTTGATCATCCTGTAAGCGACATTTACCATTACAGCAGAGACAGAGTTAATTATGCTCGCCGAGAACATCCGGTAACCTATCACCATGCAGGCATACTTGACTAGATCGTCCTTGATTGAGTTGATAGTCATTCCACATGAGTCGCTCACTGAACCAGTGATCTTGGACATTTCAGTCTTGCTGACCTTCCTTAGGGCTAGCACTTCACCGATGTTGCAGAAACCAATGACAACATGAATTGCTTCAGGTGTGATATCATGCATCCATTCTAAGTACATCTTATCACCGTGTACCCTACTTAGAATAATGCAAATGTGATCATCCAAAAATTCTTCAAGAAAATAGACTGCGTTGTGAAGTTTCTTCTTTTCTAGAATGTTGAATTCTGGTTTAATCTTCTTATCCTTCCCGCAAAACAAACTCAACTGGGAATGGATCACAAGAGACCCTAGGTCTTTGATTTTACAATCTATGTAATCGGAAATGCTTTCTTCCACTATAACACTAGCGGGTATTTGAGACAGGGCATTTTATTTTGACTTCCGTTGAATGAAGTCCATAGAATCAACGAGTGCACTAGAGCTAGCATGTGATGCGGAAGCCATGATAAATGGAGAATTATGAAAAATACCTTCATAGATCAAAATTTAGGGCTTCATAATTTGAACTTTTCCACACACTCCTTTGATTGCTGAGATACTGCTTTGCACTCTACACTCCTCCAACAGATGTTTGCTTCAGATTCTTCTTTAGGATTTTGATAAATTATTTGAATCACAGTATAAATTAGTTTTCTTCGCTCTACACTTGAAAAACTTCTTCGTTCAAAAAATGATAAGTGAGAAATGATTTGAAAATTCCTTTTAAACAGATTCTCCACCTACCATAATAAATGCTTCACTATTAGGGTATAAACCCTAGTTTGCCTTTTACCATTTTTGGTCTTTTGCCAACTGACAGGTATTACATACCAGTTAAGGTCTTTTACCAGTGTCAACCGAGGGTTTGAGATATTTCATCGTTTTCTCCCCCTAAGCTTTTCTAATGCTTAGTATGCCGATTCAGCGACTTCCACACTGGGTGCAGAAACCGGTTCTTCTTGAATCACTTCTTTAGGCTTCTTCTTCCAGGTTTTCTTCATATCTACCTGAACAATTTCAACATCAATCTTTCCTTTCGAAGTGACCGGTATATCATCTGATATACTCTTTCTACTTCTACAGAATCTTGCTGAATGACCTGGTTTCTTGCAATGAAAGCAAACCATTCCAGGTGCTCTCCAAGGTCCATCATCCATGTTTCCATTCTTCCTTCTGCATGTTGCAGCAGTGTGACCATGACCATGACAATTCCAATAGTTTTCTCTCCATCCAGTTGCCGCTTGATAGCCACCACTACCTGACTGATGATTATAGGTATTAAACTAGTTTGGGTTCTGGTTCCCAGAGGAATTAGGAAAAACTCCTTGATTCCTTTGAGGATACCTTTTGGTATTGTGCATGATAGACCTGCATTCAAATGCTCTATGTCCAAACTTGTTGCATGCATAACAATTACCATTGAATCTATTGGATCTAGGCTTATCATTTCAAAAATAAGGAAAATTATTGTAAGTCTTACTTCTACATACATTAGTAGTGTCTCCTTCCTTGAGAGAGTTAAAGAAAACAGGTTTGAACTTTTGCTTACCTTTATCGTTTGATGCCAGTTGTTTCTTTGATGCTCCATCTTTTGTTCCAGAGGTCTCACCTTTCTCATAATCAGAGAAACCAAGTCCATTCGTATTCTTTACCCGTTTAGTTGATTCAAGCTTCTGCTCTAGCTTGATAGTGCTCTTATTGAATTTGGCAAGTATTTCCTTTGACTCAGTGAGTTCTTTGGAAATAGCAGCATTGAATTCCTTCAAGGTTGCATTCTCAGAAATAGCCATGTTTAGTTCACCTTGTAATTCTTCTTTTAGCATTTTTCTTTCATGAAGGTGAGCGGTAAGTACACTAATCTCTTGCTTCAGCTTGGAGATTTCATGATCTTTGTCTTTTACTAGATCTTCAGCTTTTCTCCAGTTCCCAAACTCTTGGCACATTCAGATAGTCAGTCCTTCCAACTCTTTTCTCAAGTTGGAATTGAATTCATTCAGCTTTTCTACTTCTTGAATTAGGGCTTCCATGTCCTCTTTATTAGAAGAACTATTTTTAGATAGCTCCATCAGTTTTTCTGCATGCTCTCTTCTTTTTGCCTGAGAGGCCTTATATTTGACCATAAGTTCACCAAAGGCTTGCCAAGACTGAGTGAGCCAATGAGTAAGTTCCCTCACAATGTATTCCCCCATATCTCTTTCCAAGTGGTTAGACTTATAGATAGGTTGGCTCTGATACCAATTGATGAATACTAAGAGGGGGGGGGGCGGGGGGGGGGGGCAGGGGGGGGTAAATTAGTATACCAAAAAATACTGAACTTAAACAGTCTAGTAGTAAACCGGTAAAATAGTTTAGCAAACAAACTGGTTGACACACATGCAAACCAAATAGCAAATAAGGTGATGCCCTCCTAAATGGCGACTTATAGTTAGTCTATGATCAAATAACACAAAAGCACACAAAATATTAGTGTTAGTCAATCAAAAACCAAACACATGAAGGCATTCCAAAGGAGACACTAAAAACATGCTAATGAATCTAACTAAAGAAGTAAGACAATGAGATATCTCCAACTATCTCTCAACATGATATTAGTTCTTTCTCCCTTGTTCCTCTCCTCTCCAAGTTCCAAAATAGTGTAGCTCTCAACAGCTTTTTGCACTATGGATGCTTATGGAGGATTGAGATTGTAATATAGCTCTAAATGTGAAATAAAAAGCTAATGCTAATGCTAAATGATATATTTTAACCAAAAGACAAAAGATTAGATTGTTTATGCTAAAATGCTCTCTAAAATGTCTATAGCTTAGATGCATACAAGTTTTCAGGATCTGGATTATGAAGGAATGGGCTCTATTTATAGGAAAAATGGAGCAATAGATGGTTGAGATTGAGTAATCTCAACAAGGGTCAGGATTGAATGATTTCAAATCCATGTGAGGGCTTTTCAACCCAATCCCAGGATGACAAGTGTCAATGTGAGATAGGTTGAGAGGAGAGGGAATAAGCATTAAATGCCTGACATGACTTTGGGATTTTGAGTCAAGGTTGGTTGAATGAATAAACTCTTTATTCAAAGAATAAAGCTTTTATCCAATAGATAAACTCTTGTGCAAATGTGAAATGGATGAATATGGTCAAAACAATAAATGTTTTGGGGAGACAAGATTGAAATAACCATAAATGGTTATGTAAGAGCCATTAGTGGTCTTGGAAGACTTTGGGGGTTAATTTGTTGAACACACAAAGCATTAAATGCTTTTCAAAGACTTTGGAGTCTTTGAGAAGTGACTCCATTTTGCTTAGGAATGTGACAATAATTAGGGGATGGATTAGGCTAATTAGGAAGGGGTTAGAAGAATCTAGAAGGGGATTAGGTTTGCAAGTGGATTTGGTGGGTGAGGGAAAATAGGATTTTATTTAAAATAAAAATTCATTTATTTCAATAAATGTGTGCAAGTTGCATTTGTAGGAAAATGCAAGTGGGGTGGGGATAATGATTTAAATAAATGTTTTATTTGATTTATTTAAAAGAGGAAAAGGGGATTTAATTAAATAAATTGATTTTATTTATTTAATTGATTGAAATTTGATTTAATGAATTAATTAAAATAAATTGAATAATTTATTTAATTAATAGAAGAATGTTTGGAGATGAATTAATTAAATATTTATTTAATTAATTGATGGCTAGTGGATTTTTAATCAAATAAATACGAAATATTCATTTAATTAAAATTGACAGATTTATGTGACTACATTTGCCCCTCTTTGAGACGGTGCAGTTTATCGCATCGTTTCAAACAAAGAAAAACTGGTGTGAAGAAATGCCCCATAAAATGTAAATTTAATGGGTGTTATGCCCCCTCGAGAGATGGGCCGAAATTTTTTGAAAAATCGGGCGATCTCTCGAAAAAGAATGAAAATTGGCAGGGTGGTAGAAGAGAAGAAGTTAGGTATACGGGTGAAAAATAGAAGAAATCGGGGGAAACATGGAGAAATGGGGGGCTCGGGAAGTTCACGGGGACCACGGCGATGAGCGGGGCGAAGTTACGGTGACGGCGGGGGATATAAATGGGGTAAAAGAGGTGAAAACAGGACCATTTGTGACCGCGACCAGTTGAAAACGAGAGCTCTGATAGTGACATTTGGAGGAGCAAGGAGGAGCTACGATGCCGTTTCCGATCACCGAGCACCGATTTGAGCGAGTGCGACGATTCCAGCGCCCAGCCGACTATGGACCAGTGGTACGCAAATTCAAAAACTTTCTTTTCATGCATTTTTAATATGTTTTTAGCTGAGTCCAAGTCAAGTCGGAGCAAGAGCATTGGAACTCTGGTTTTGGTGCTTTTGCTCCATGAATTAGCGCTTTTGTGCCGCAATAGCGCTATTGTGGTCTGGTTTGAGCGCTTTTGTATGCATTAGCGCTAATGTATGCAAGTTTTAGCGCTCTTGTCTAAGTAGCGCTATGGTAGGGTTGATTGAGCGCTATTGATGTGTAATAGCGCTATTGCATAGCGGGTTTAGCGCTTTTGTTTTGGTAGCGCTTTTGTAGAGTTGTTTGAGCGCTTTTGTTATGATTGTAGCGCTATTGTGTAGAACTAGCGCTATTGTAGATGAAATAGCGCTTTTGCCTTAGGATAATGAGATGCCCCAGTTTTGGACAAAATAAATCTCCTGATGCGGATGATTGATGGATGGCGAGGTGAAGTGGGAGTTGTTTTGAACCATAGCAGCCCGATGAGACTTAGGTCATTTGTTAGAATAAATGCTTGTTGAAGTCTAGGCGGCCATGATTGCTTACCTGTTGAGACCCGAAGATACTTGATCAAAGTATCTGATGATAGTCTAGGTTTAAACTTAAGAAAGTTTGATAACAAAACAACTGATGGTGGTTGGATGAATGTCTATGTGCAGGAGGATCTGCGCGTGTTGCAGTTACGTGAGCGCCACCCTGCGACACAGGGGTTGTGAGACTGATTGACGCAGGCGGAGATAGACTGTATTGCAGCTACTGGCCTGTACGAGGTGATGCACATGCCCGTGATTCGGATGAATCACGGCCTGATTACAGCCTTGGCAGAGCGATGGCACAGTGAGACGTGCACGTTTCATCTAGCCCAGGGAGAGATGATGGTGACCTTAGAGGACGTGTGGCGTATCCTTCGGATTCCGATTCGAGGGGAGCTGGTGACATATGATCGATCCTGGGGGACGGTGTCTTGTCAGAGGATTTTTGAGGAGGATGTATACATTGATGATGGCTCGATCGCATGGGAGGATATAGCGGCACTATATGAGCCCCTTCCAGCAGTGTTATCAGGGATCGTGGGAGGACTTCTGTGTCCAGACAGGCGGTCACATGGATTGGCGGTGGGATGGGGACAGGTGATAGAGATGATGATGACTGAGGGGACCCGATTTGCATGGGGGTCGTGCGCGCTAGCGCACATGTATCAGGAGCTACACGAGGTAGTGTACAGGGGGAGAGGTTCTCTTGCAGTGGGCATGACGCTGCTGCATGTATGGGCATGGGAGCACCTTACCAGTGACTCGACCGGTGAGTCTCAGATTCCGAGCCGTGGACCAACCATACATGTTTATGTATAGTGGTATGATGAGTCAGCCCCACTTGGGGAAGTTAGAGTGGTGGCGGCGGGCATTGGATGACCTGGATGTAGTGATATGGCGACCATACTTGGAGTGTGAGCCATGGGAGGATGATGTGGAGGCACTACCTTATGTGTTCATGACCCGATTCCTCATTGGGAGGACCTCGTATCATGTGGAGAGACAGGTGTCGGGACGAGTGATGAGGCAGTTCGGACGGCAGTAGGGACTGCCTAGTGGATCTGGAGAGTATGCACGGGTGATTCGGGAGCGGTATGCATGGGGTCTAGTGCTACCGTATGATCAGGCACTAGCAGAGTTTCGGAAACTGCAGGCGAGGCCATGGGACTTACGACCGAGGGTCGTTGATGCAGGGGTTTCAAATGAGTACACGCAGTATCGAGCGGCACACCCGATCCGACGGATATCAGACCCAGCAAAGCCGATCCCAGCGTTTGAGGATGAGAGGGGACGGGGACGAGGACGGAGAGCAGGAGGTCGAGGAGGAGGAGGAGGAGGAGGAGGAGGAGGAGGAGGAGGTGGAGATGGAGGTGGCGGAGGAGATGGAGGTGGCAGAGGAGGTGGGGGAGGAGGAGGAGGAGGAGGAGGTTTGGGGATGCCGAGGCAGCGGAGAGGGAGAGGTGGACTACCTCTTCAGATATCACAGGGACCTTTGATGCAGGGAGGAGTGCAGCTGAGTGGTAGGGGGATGGAGAGAGAGATCCCGATGGATACAGGTGCAGGGGAGGGTGGTGCAGGGGAGGGACCTAGTGGAGGGGGTGATACAGGTGCGGCAGCCATGGACATGGGGGAGGGAGCTACTGGGGATCTGCGGGAGCATATGATAGGTTATTTGCAGACCCGAGTGGAGAGATTAGAGGAGGAGATATTAGCTAGGGATGTGCAGCTATTTGCACGTGAGTCAGAGCTGACAGTGGTGCTGCGGGAGAGAGATACTGCGGTGGAGAGATTGGCGGAGCTGCAGGAGAGAGTCTGAGCCGGAGTAGGAGCACAGGGGCCTTCAGGGGATGTTATGAGGCAGTTTGGGCGAGCACAGGCTGAGATAGAGTATTGGCGAGGTTTATATGAGCAGGTGGTGCCACTCAGTCAGCGAGCTCTCAGTTATACCCAGATGCGGCATACGAGATCAGAGCGATCACAGAGGATGCAGAGCAGTGGGGGAGTGATGGGTCCTTTGAGGCGGGAGAGATCAGGAGATGCAGGAGGGAGTGGGGGTTCGATGAGGCCTCCACGGAGAGATGGATCAGGTGGTGCAGGCACCAGTGGTGGAGTAGGTAGAGGTGGGGGTGGTACAACATCTGGCCAGAGTGGCATTTGAGAGAGCATTTTTGCATACATGTATTGTAGCATCGTTTATTTATAGACTGTATCTTGGATGGCTCTTGGTAGCCGATTTTGTAGACTTCATTGTACTCTGATATATGAGATGAGATATATGAGGAGATCCCATATTTTGATGATATGCATTTGATTATGTATGGATGCTTATGCAGGATGATGAGTTTATTGCTTAGATGGATATGTGTATATGTATGCATTTGATGAGATGTTTCTTTGATGCATGTTTTTATGATGTTGGATACTGACATATGAATGCAGGTTTACATATATATGATGTATTTGATTTGTGATGTAATGCTTTATGTATGGAATGCCATGATGATATATGCTTATGCTGTGATGTATGAACAGGATTTTTGATGTTTCCTATTGCGATGCAATGATAAGATGATTTATGTGATGATGTTTGAATGAATGATGTTATGTATGAATATGCATCTAGATGTGTTTAGATGAATGTAATATGGATAAACAAAATGTAAAGTGCACATGTTTATATGATAATGTGGTAAATGAATGTAAATGGATAAACAAATGTAAAGTACAAATGTTTATATGATAATGTGGTAAATGAATCAATGTTTTGTAAACAAATGGTCTTATGAATCTAAATGCTTTTAAATATGTTCTGTAAGTACAAATGATAAATGGGATGATACAATAACTAATGGATATAATAACTGTACCTTAAATGTAATGATAATGAATGTAATGTGAAATGAATCCTAAAATGAACATAATAAGATGCTTATTAATGAATGAATGAATGCACTTTGTAACTAAATGGATAACTGAATGTGTGTGATGATAATAAGTTGATAAGATGATAATGGATAATTTATATTGGATGAAATGTTTTAGTAAATGATTTAAAACAACCAAAGACAATTTGATCCCATGAATGAATCTAATTATTTATGATTGATGCAATGATGAAAAAGATTTTTAATGAAAACTAATGTCAATAATGAACTATATGCAATGTTTTAAGTTAAAAAATGACATGAATGGACATAATGCAAGATGCACCTAAATGCAATGATGATATTGCCATGAGGGATGCAAGGTTTTTAAGACTTTGCATGATGCACTGATGATGTATCAGAGTACTCGGTCGTGATTGTATCCAAGACTAGCTTAATTTTCTCATTTTTGCATATAAAACCTCTATATGAATAAGTGAACAGATGGGTGATATGCAACGGAATGCAATATATAAACAGATGAGATGAAGTGACGATCCATAGTGCTCTATTTTCATCATTGAGCTTTAAAATGTTGAAAGAGAATACAAGCATCTTGACACAATGATTGAAGATGACCTGAGTATTTCTTTCATGGATTTTAATATAGCAAGTTAATACAAACGACTTGATATAAGGGTTAAGTCAACCAAAGTCTTGCTTGCGGAATAGACAAGGATCATCTCCTTTCATGCATGACTTGGATCGTCCTCCTTGATCTTAGGCTTGATCAGATCCTGAGACAAGTACATACCGTACTAAGAAATAAAAACCTTTATCCAATCTGGAGGAAGAGGAACCAAAGAATGAGCATTGTACCTGCAACCAAACAGTATATATACATAAAGAATAAAGAATAAGGATCCTTGGTAATGGTTCATGCCCATATGGACGAGGTATACGCTATAGTCAGCAAGCCGTAGTGATCTATGACTGCATTTTGCATAAGATCACGTAGCTTGGTGAACTTCCCACGTAGACACCATTAGGACATGCCCCAGAACTTCATCGGAGATAATGCACAAACGATACAAAACAATGCTGCAAGATCCTGATACAGATAAACGAACGATTGTACTCACAAATCAACCAAGTATTTGATAGCTTAACATAATTTTCTTGTCAAAGAAAATGTCACTTTTGTCTTTGTTTTGGTAAGTAAGGATGCATCCTTGTTGAAGACAGTTTGATTGTTGATGTGGATTGTGTGGTCGTTTGGTAAGTGGTCATTGTGTGAGTAGTTTGTCAATGTTTATTTTGGTATCTGCATGGATGGGTATGTACAAGGTGTTGCCATGTTTTTGTTTATTTTCGATGGGTTTTGTCGATGTTTTTGGATTTTGTGAGACATTTTTGAATGTTTTTTTGGATTTTGTGTTGAGACATTTTTGAATGTTTTTGGTATTTTGATGATTGCTTGAATGAAGAACTTAATGAATCATAAGACAATGTAGAATCCACTTCCATCAATAGTTTAAAGGCATTGCCCCCAGTTTTAGACATGACTTATGAAGAAGCGGGACGCAAGATGCATGAAGTATTTATCATAATTGCAGAGAAATAACAAGCCATGGTTTTTCGGATGGATGGATGTATGTATGAAGTAGATGTGATCGCAACAAGTTTGAAAGACAATGGAGCCATAGCCTTTATGAGTGGCGCTTGTTTGCCAGGTTTTCACCACCGTACTTACCCAAGGTGCCACCGGAGTGGTTGTTCACTGTTTGGATGCATGATTTTTCTTTACTTTTTTTTTTTGAATGTTTTTGTATTTTCTTCAGGACATTTTCTGAATGTTTTTGATATTTTCTGATATGCAGGGGAGCCTGATGCTCTGTATACCTTAGGTATAAAACCATTTGAGGTGCATGTTGTTGATTGGATCTGCAAGCGGTTCTCCTTCTGATGTAGCCAACTGATATGCCCCGGACCTGAATACAGCAGTGACAACATATGGGCCCACCCAGTTTGATTCAAACTTGCCTTGATGTTCTCTGTTTGGTTGGTTGCGAGGATTCTCTCGAAGAACAAGATCACCTACCTCAAATGTACAAGGTCTAACTCGGTGATTGTAGCTTCTACTCATGCGTTGCTGATAGGCTTTGAGGTGGTTGTATGTAGCTTGTCGCTTCTCATCAAGTAACTCTAAGTCCTGAAGATGGGATACTCTGTAGGCTTCATCATCGATGAGATTGTGCAAGGAAACCCGTAGTGATGGGATCTCGACCTCAATAGGTAAGATAGCTTCAGCACCATAGACCAATGAATAAGGAGTTGCACCTGTAGGGGTTCGAATGCTAGTTCGATATGCCCATAATGCTGGATTCAATTGAACATGCCAATCACGACCGGCATCATTGACTGTCTTCTTTAGGATTCTCAATATGTTTTTATTGGATGCTTCAGCCTGACCATTGCCTTGTGGGTAATAGGGGGTGGAAAAGCGATGTTGGATATGAAATTTCTCACAAAGCTCACGGACATCCTGATTTTTAAAAGGAAGACCGTTATCTATGACAATGGACATGGGCACACCATACCGGCAAATGATGTAGTTGAGGATGAATGAGGCGATCTACTTGCCGGTGACTTGGGTAAGTGGAACAGCTTCGATCCACTTGGTGAAATATTCGGTGGCGGTAATAATGAATTTATGGCCATTGGATGAAGATGGATGAATCTTACCCACAAGGTCAAGGCCCCATTGACAAAAAGGCCATGGTGTTGTGATTGGTTGCAGTTCTTGTGCTGGTGCATGTATCAGGTCGCCGTGAACTTGACATTTCTTGCATTTTCTGACAAAGTAGTAGGAATCCTTTTCCATAGATGGCCAATAGTATCCAGCTCGCATGAGTTTCTTGGCTAGTGATGGACCACTGGAGTGAGTCCCGCAAATTCCTTCATGTACCGCTTCCAAAGCCTTTGTTATCTCATCTTGTTCCAGACATCGAAGGAGAGTACCATCAAGACTACATTGGTATAGGGTTTCGGCAATAATGGTATATCGAGCAGTTTGGCGAATGAAGGTTTTACGTTGGTTATTCGATTGGTTGGGAGGAAGGGTATGATCGCGAAGATAGGTGTAGAACTCACCGTACCATGGGGATTCGGAACCAACAAGGCGACATATCATTTCAGATTCGGGGATATCATAAGCGGGGATCCAAAGCTGTTCTACCAAGAACTCGTAGCGTGTTGAATTCTGTGGAAGATCTAGTAGAGATGCGATGGTAGCCATAGCGTCAGCAGCTCGATTCTGATCTCTTGGTATCTGCTCAAAGGTGATAGTAGTAAATGATGTCTTTAGAGTGTCCACCATTTGCTTGTATGGCATGAGTTTATCATCTTTGGTCTGATATTCATCAGTTGCTTGTCGAATGACCAGTTGTGAGTCGCCATATACTTGTAGTTCTTGTAATTTCCATTGTATGGCTAATCTGAGTCCTATGATCAAGGCCTCATACTCTGCTATATTGTTGGTGCATGGAAATGTGAGCCTGTAAGACTTCGGGATGCTATCACCTTGAGGTGTGATAAACAAAATGCCTGCCCCCGAGCCATGCCTAGTGTATGAACCATCAAAATATAGTTTCCATGGTTGTACTTCTGTGATCATGAATATCTCTTCATCTGGAAAGTTGGAAATGAGGGGATGATCACCTATGAGTGGTGCATCGGCCAACTAATCTGCAATAACCTGACCTTTGATAGCTTTACGATCCACATACTCGATGTCAAATTCACTTAGAATCATTACCCATTTGGCCAAGCGACCTGTCAATGCTGCTTTGCTGAGTAAATACTTGAGTGGATCAATTTTTGCGATGAGTTGTACCTTGTGTGTTAACAGATAGTGCTGCAATTTAGTGGCTGCCAGGATTACTGCTAGGCAAGCTCGCTCAATAGGTGTGTAATTGAGTTCATAGCCAACCAGTGTACGAGAGATGTAGTATACATCACACTCTTTGCCTTCTGCATTATGTTGTGCCAGTAATACACCTAATGTTGTACTTGTCGCTGAGATATAAAGTAACAATGGTCTACTTGGAGCTGGTGGCATCAACAATGGTGGATTCATGAGATAGTCTTTAAGTGCCTGAAATGCTTGCTGGCATCTGTCATCCCACTGAAAGCGGATGTTCTTGTGTAGCAGGTGTGTGAATGGGTGACACTTATCAGCCAATTGTGCAATGAATCTTCGGATGGATTGAAGCCGTCCTTGTAGTGTCCTTAGCTGACTGATATTCTTTGGAGGTGGCATGTCCATTATTGCCTTAACCTTTGCTGGATCGACCTCAATGCCTTTGCTTGAGACAATGTATCCTAGAAGCTTCCCGGAGGTCACTCCAAAGACACATTTCTTTGGGTTGAGTCGAACATGATATTGTTCCAGTCTATCAAAGATTTGATCTAAGATGTGGAGATGTGCTTCTCTAGTAAGTGATTTTGCTAGTAAGTCATCCACATAATCTTCCATCATAGTATGCATCATGTCATGGAAGATGGTGGTCATTGCTCTCTGATAGGTCTCTCCTGCATTCTTTAGACCGAGAGGCATTACATTCCAGCAGTATGTGCCCCATGGACATGTGAAGGCTGTCTTATGTTGGTCCTCTGGTGCGATCTTTATTTGATTGTGATGCTCTGTAAAAAGGATTAGAAAACCTGTTTGATGGCAACACACACAAGAGCACAAGAAACAAACGTTAGTGTTAGCAACAAAAGATTATCCTAAACAGGCATATCAAGAGAGATATTAAGCATGAAATAGAAAGCATATAAACATAAAATGAAATAGCTAATCAAGATGCTCATAGTTGCTCCTCCCTTGTTCCTCTCCTCTCCAAGTCCCAAATGAGTGTAGCTCTCAGTAGCTTTTTGCACTATGGATGCTTATGGAGGATTGAGATTTAATACTAAGCTTCAAATATGAAATGAAAAGCTAAATACTATGCTAGAGTAGATAGTGATGCTATGAAAAAGCTCTATGCTAATGCCAGTATAACAACAATACTCTAAAATGCTTCTCCTTTTGCTTGAGGAGAAGGGTTCTATTTATAGAAGAAATAGGGAAATGAAGGGTTAAGATTGAGCAATCTTAACAAGGGTTAGGATTGAAAGTTGGGGATCCATGTGCACAATTGGCACCAATAAAATGGTGACAAGTTTCAACATAGGATTGGGTTGAGAGAAGAGGTTGGAGGCATTAAAGGCCTGAGAAGACCTCATGGTTATCTAGAAGGTAAGGGTCAAGTCTAAATTAAGATTACCCATTGGATTAAGAGTTAATCCAAGGATAAACCTTTGTGCAAATGTTTAAGAGATAATCATGGTCAAAGCATTAAAGGCTTGATGAGACCTTTGGGTTGGGTAGAGGTTGAGTCAAAACAAATGTTTTAACCATGTGGGAGGGTTTGAGGTAACCATTAATGGTTATTGGAGACTTTGGGGATTAAGTGGTTGAAGGTTGGAAGCTTTCAAAGGTTATCCAAGACTTTGAGGGTTAATTTGTTGAACACACAAAGCATTAATTACTTTTCAAAGACTTTGGAGTCTTTGAGAAGTGACTCCAATTTGCTTAGGAATGTGACAATATTTAGGGGATGGATTAGGCTAATTAGGAAGGGTTTAGAAGAATCTAGAAGGGGTTTAGGCATACAAGTGGATTTTGTAGGAAAATGCAAGTGGGAGAAATTTTGGTATTTTCAATTAAAATAAAATCATTTATTTCAATTAAATGGTGTAAGTTGAATTTGGATAAATATTTAAATAAATATTAATTTATTTAAATGAGAAAAAGAAGATAAAACATTTAAAATGCTTGAAGACTTTGAGGGAAACCATTAAAGGCTTGAAGACTTTAAGGAAAACCATTAAAGTCTTTAAGAAGACTATAGAAGGAAGCCATCAAGTTTGAAGACTTTAAAGCCATCAAGTTTGAATACTTTAAGGGAAACCATTAAAGGTTTCAAGTGGGTGAGGATAAATAGGATTTTAAATAAATAATTTATTTAAAATAGTTGTGCAACTTGCTTTTGTAGGAAAATACAAGTGGGTGGAGGATAAAGGTGATTTAAATAAACTATTTATTTAAAATAATTGTGCAACTTGCATTTGTAGGAAAATGCAAGTGGGTAGAGGATAAAGGTGATTTTAAATAAATGTTAATTTATTTAAATGTGAGAGAAGATTTAATTAAATAAATATGATTTATTTATTTAATTAATGGTCTGAATTTGGTTAAGTGAATTAAATCAAATAAATTGAATAATTTATTTAATTAATAGGAGAATAGGGTTAAGATGAATTAATTAAATATTAATTTAATTAATTATTAATTGATGGTTAAATAATCAAATAAATACTAAGTATTCATTTAATTAAGTGGACAGATTTATGTGACTACATTTGCCCCTCTTTGAGACGGTGCGGTTTATCGCGTCGTTTCAAAGAAAGAAAAATAGGTGTGAAGAAATGCCCCATAAAATGTAAATTTAATGGGTGGTATGCCCCCTCGAGAGATGGGCCGAATTTTTTTGAAAAATCGGGCGATCTCTCGAAAAGAATGAAAAGTGGAGGGGATGTAGAATAGAAGAAATTAGAACTAATGATGAAAGAATGGGAGAAAATGGAGTGAATATGAAGAAACAACAAGCCAACGAGTACCCTGAGGTCATGCAAGAGATACATAGCAGATGTAGTGTGGGGTTTGGATTGATGCTATACAATTGATCAAAATTGGTTTGACAATCTGGTGCAATCGGTTTAATTGCCCCGATCAAGTCAAAGCGTGACAGTTGATGTCAGTTGGTCGCTTGGACATGATAAAGTCTGAGTAAGTGAATCAAAGTGACCTGATGTGACTTAGACAATTGATGTAATTGCCCGATGAAGTCAAGGTATATGAAGCAAAATACTCGTTGAGACGTAGACAATTGATGTAATTGTCTGTTGGATTGTGTTTGATTAGTTGATCAATTGATAGTGTGTGCATGTGATGGATGGTTGTGGGGAATCATGGCAGCCCCGTTGAGACTAGGTCATTATGATAAATGCCTGATGTAGTCTAGGATTACCATGATCGATTACCTGTTGAGACCCGAAGATACTTGATCAGAGTATCTGTTGATAGTCTAGGTGTGTGGGAGTCGATGTATCTGTGTAGACAGAGTAACTGGCTTAATTTTGTGGATGAGTGAGGATGGGAAGTGATGAAGGGATTAGGATGATGTTGATGATCAAGATAGGGAGGGTGAGGGGGGATTTGATGTTAGATAGAAGATATGGAGGACTAGGACCGCGTCCTATGGAAGAAGATGAGTAAAATAGAGTATGCATTATTATGACTACGTATGCATGATATGCAGCTATTATGAATGTATGGATGGGTGGAATGCAATGAAATGCAATATATACAAATGAGATGGAATGACGATCCATGGTGCTTTATTTTTCATCATTGAGCTTTAAAATGTTGTAAGAAAATACAAGCAACTTGACATAAAGATTCAAGATGACCAGAGTATTTCTTACATGGATTTTTATATAGCAAGTTAATACAAGCAACTTGATATAATGGATCAAGTTGACCTGAGTATTGCTTGCGGAACAGATAAGGATTATCTCCTTTCATGCATGACTTGGAACGTCCTCCTTGATCTTAGGCTGATCATATCCTGAGACAAGTGCATACCATACTAAGAGATAAAAACCTTTATCCAGTTTGGATGAGGTAGGAAGAACCAAAGGAAGAGCATTGTACCTGCAAACAAACAATATATACATAAAGAATAAAGAATAAGGATCCTTGGTAATGGTTCATGCTCATATGGTCGAGGTATACGCTGTAGTCAGCAAGCCGTAATGATCTATGACTGCATTTGGCATAAGATCACGTAGCTTAGTGAACTTCCCACGTAGACACCATTAGTACATGCCCCAGAACTTCATCGGAAATAATGCACAAACGATACAAAACAATGTTGAAAAGATCCCGATACAGATAAACAAATGAATTACTCACAAATCAACCAAGTATTTGACAGCCTAACAGAATTTTCTTGTCAAAGAAAACATCATCTTGTCTTTGTTTTGGTAAGGAAGGATGCATCCTTGTTTTAAAGACAGTTTTGGATTGTTGATGTGGATTGTGTGGTTGTTTGGTAAATGGTCATTGTGTGAGTAGTTTGTCGCAATGTTTGTTTTGGTATCTGCATGGATGAGTATGTACAAGGTGTTGCCATGTTTTTGTGTGATTTTTCAATGGTTTTGTCGATGTTTTTGGATTTTGAATTGTTTTGAATGTTTTTGGTATTTTTGCGAGATATTTTTGAATGTTTTTGGATTTTTGATGATTGTTTGAATGAAGAACTTAATGAATCATAAGACAATGTAGAATCCACTTCCATCAATAGGTTAAAGGCATTGCCCCCAGTTTTAGACATGACTATGAAAAAGCGGGATGCAAGATGTATGGAGTACTATCATAATTGCAGAGGAATAACAAGCCATGGTTGATGGATGGATGGATGTATGTATGAAGTAGATGTGATCGCCACAAGTCTGAAAGATAATGGAGCCATAGCCTTTACGAGTGGCGCCTGTTTGCCAGGTTTTCACCATCGTTCTTACCCAAGGTGCCACCGGAGTGGTTGTTCACCGTTTGGATGCATGATTTTTCTTTACTTTTTTTGAATGTTTTTGTATTTTCTTTAGGACATTTTCTGAATGTTTTTGATATTTTCTGATATGTAGGGGAGCCTGATGCTCTGTATACCTTAGGTATAAAACCGTTTGAGGTGCATGCTATTGATTGGATCTGCGAGCGGTTCTCCGTCTGATGTAGCCAACTGATATGCCCCGGACCCAAATACAGCAGTGACAACATATGGGCCTAGCCAATTTGATTCAAACTTGCCTTGATGTTCTCTGTTTGGTTGGTTGCGAGGATTCTCTCAAAGAACAAGATCACCTACCTCAAATGTACGAGGTCTAACTCGGTGATTGTAGCTTCTACTCATGCGCTGCTGATAGGCTTTGAGATGGTTGTATGCAGCTTGTCGCTTCTCATCAAGTAACTCTAAGTCCTGAAGACGTGAGACTCTGTATGCTTCATCATCAATGAGATTGTGCAAGGAAACCCTTAATGATGGTATCTCGACCTCAATAGGCAAGATAGCTTCTGCACCATAGACCAATGAATAAGGAGTTGCACCTGTAGGGGTTCGAATGCTAGTTCGATATGCCCATAGCGCTGGATTCAATTGAACATGCCAATCACGACCGGCATCATTGACTGTCTTCTTTAGGATCCTCAATATGTTTTTATTGGATGCTTCGGCTTGACCATTGCCTTGTGGGTAATAGGGAGTGGAAAAGCGGTGTTGGATATGAAATTTCTCACAAAGCTCACGGACATCCTGATTTTTGAAAGGAAGACCATTATCTGTGACAATGGACATGGGCACACCATACCGGCAGATGATGTAATTGAGGATGAATGAGGCGATCTGCTTGCCGGTGACTTGGGTAAGTGGAACAGCTTCGATCCACTTGGTGAAATATTCGGTGGCGGTAATAATGAATTTATGGCCATTGGATGAAGATGGATGGATTTTACCCACAAGATCAAGACCCCATTGACAAAAAGGCCATGGTGTTGTGATTGGTTGTAGTTCCTGGGCCGGTGCTTGTATCAGGTCGCCATGAACTTGACATTTCTTGCATTTTTTGACAAAGTAGTAGGAATCCTTTTCCATAGATGGCCAATAGTATCCAGCTCGCATGAGTTTCTTGGCTAGTGACGGACCACTTGAGTGAGTCCCGCAAATTCCTTCATGTACCTCTTCCAAAGCCTTTGTTATCTCATCTTGTTCCAGACACCGAAGGAGAGTACCATCAAGACTGCGTCGGTATAGGGTTTCGGCAATAATGGTATATCGAGCAGTTTGGCGAATGAAGGTTTTTCGTTGGTTGTTCGATTGGTTGGGAGGAAGGGTATGATCGCGAAGATAGGTGTAGAACTCACCGTACCATGGGGATTCATAACCGACAAGGTGACATATCATCTCGGATTTAGGGATATCATAAGCGGGGATCCAAAGCTGTTCTACCAAGAACTCGTAGCGTGTTGAATTCTGTGGAAGATCTAGGAGAGATGAGATGGTAGCCATGGCGTCAGCGGCTCGATTCTGATCTCTTGGTATCTGCTCAAAAGTGATAGTAGTGAATGATGTCTTTAGAGTGTCCACCATTTGCTTATATGGCATGAGTTTATCATCCTTGGTTTGATATTCATCTGTTGCTTGTCGAATGACTAGTTGGGAATCGCCATATACTTGTAGTTCTTGTAATTTCCATTGTACGGCTAACCTGAGTCCTGTGATCAAGGCCTCATACTCTGCTATGTTGTTTGTGCATGGAAATGTGAGCCTGTAAGACTTCGGGATGCTATCACCTTGAGGTGTGATAAACAGAATGCCTGCCCCCGAGCCGTGCCTAGTGTATGAACCATCAAAGTATAATTTTCATGACTGTGCTTCTGTAATCATGAATATCTCTTCATCTGGAAAATTGGAAATGAGAGGATGATCACCTATGAGAGGTGCATCGGCCAACTGATCTGCAATAACCTGACCTTTGATAGCTTTACGGTCCACATACTCAATATCAAATTCACTTAGAATCATCACCCATTTGGCTAAGCGACCTGTCAATGCTGGTTTGCTAAGTAAATACTTGAGTGGATCAATCTTTGCAATGAGTTGTACCTTGTGTGTTAACAGATAGTGCCGCAATTTAGTGGCTGCCAGGATTACTGCTAGGCAAGCTCGCTCAATAGGTGTGTAATTGAGTTCATAGCCCACCAGTGTGCGAGAGATGTAGTAAATAGCACACTCTTTTCCTTCTGCATTATGTTGTGCCAGTAGTACACCCAATGCTGTACTTGTCGCTGAGATATAAAGTAACAACGGTCTACTTGGATCTGGTGGCATCAGCAATGGTGGATTTATGAGATAGTCTTTAAGCGCCTGAAATGCTTGCTGGCATCTGTCATCCCACTGAAAGCGGATGTTCTTGTGTAGCAGGTGTGTGAATGGGTGACACTTATCAGCCAATTGTGCAATGAATCTGCGGATAGATTGAAGCCGTCCTTGTAGTGTTCTTAGCTGACTGATATTCTTTGGAGGTGGCATGTCCATGATTGCTTTAACCTTTGCTGGATCGACCTCAATGCCTTTGCTTGAGACAATGTATCCTAGAAGCTTCCCGGAGGTCACTCCGAAGACACATTTCTTTGGGTTGAGTCGAACATGGTATTGTTCCAGTCTATCAAAGATTTTATCTAAGATGTGAAGATGTCCTTCTCTAGTAAGTGATTTTGCTAGTAAATCATCCACATAATCTTCCATTATAGTATGCATCATGTCATGGAAGATGGTGGTCATTGCTCTTTGATAGGTCGCTCCTGCATTCTTTAGACCAAAAGGCATTACATTCCAGCAGTATGTGCCCCATGGACATGTGAAGGCTGTCTTATGTTGGTCCTCTGGTGCAATCTTTATTTGATTGTATCCCGAAAAGCCATCCATGAGTGAAAGCATGGCATGTCCTGCTGTCAAATTTACTATGATGTCGATATTTGGTAGAGGGAAGTCATCCTTAGGACATGCCTTATTCAGATCTCTGAAGTCTGTACAAATGCGGATGCCCCCTTTTGGTTTGCCAACTGGTACAATGTTGGAGATCCATTCTGCATAATCAATTGGTCTAATGAAACCAACATCCAGGAGTTTCTTGAGTTCTATTTTGACTAGCACGGCAATCTGAGGATGCATCTTACGAAGCTTCTGCTTGACAGGTTTGGCTCCTTTTGCTACTGTGAGATGATGCATGACTAAATCAGGATCAAGCCCAGGCATGTCTGCATATGACCATGCAAAGTTGATCTGACGCTGTTGGAAGAACTCTATAAATTGAGGCTGTTCCTCTGGAGTGAGAAGAGATGCCAGATGTATGATATGAGGGTTTTCAGGAGTCCCCACATTGTATTCTTTGGTCTCCTCAATGAGGATCGTTGATCGTTCCTGTTGTGCATTAGCAGGGAGAATGTCAAACCCTTCATCCTCAGGCGCCTCAGAGAGGTTTTCACCGTTGGATACGCTCTTTCTTTTTACTTTTGTTGGATCAAACAGTGCCACAGTGTGGTTTTCACTGGAAGATCCATGTTTTAATGTTATATTTTTGTAGCTGAAGGGTTTGGCATCCGCCCCGAAGTATGCTGCGCTATTAAGTTCAATGGCGAATCCAGCTTTGTGATCCTCGCTTGGTAGATTATCCCTTAATTCCAAAAAGTCAATGATAGCCTCATCGTTCTGGAAGAGGTCAAGACATGGGGGATTTGGTTGGTTCCATTCAATGAGTTCAGGGTGGATAATGGGAATTACGTCATCGATTAGATTAAGTTCGTTAGAGGTATCAGTGAGGGTTAAGACAGTGTGGTGAAGGTCGTTGATGGTACTCTCCCTGTCAGAATCCAGCGTAGGATGAGACGTAGGGTCTGTGGAAGATGTTTCCAGCTCAGGTACCCAAGTGGTCTTTATCTGTGCTTCTCCGTAAATAGGAATGTCTTTGCGTGGCGGAGGTGGTGACGTGTCTTCCTCATCTGAAGTGTTAAGCTATACAGAATCAAATTCCCACTCATGTGAGTCGGTCTCTGAATCACTTTCCAGCATCCGATTGCTATACCATACTGGGATGTCGCTGGAGTTGAATACTGCAGGTGTGATTGGTTTATGTACCTTTGAGGTGATCGGTGCTGCAGGAACTGTGATGGGGTTTAAAGGTTTTGTCACTGGAAGTATCGACAGTGTTGATTTAGTGGCTTCTATTGGAACGGCTGGTGCCATAGATGCTGCTACGGGTTCCAATATAGTTGCTGCTATGAATGGTTTTATTGATGTGATGACTGCTGTGGATGGGATTACTAGTTCGTTTGGTGGTATGTTTGGCACTGATGATGGTTGCGGTGGGGTTGTGAGCCTCGATGGGGCAGTGGGGATAGTGTTTGATGGTGCTTTGATTATGGAAGGTATCCTCTTTGCAGTAGGTGGGCAAAATGGTTTGCTGGGTTTTCCTTTGAATCTGAGTTTAGGAAGGATCTCTTTTTCAAAACCTAGGCCTGTATTACCTTTGGGCTTGAACTCTGGCAACAGCGGTTCATGTCGTCCTTGTTTGCAGGATCCCAAAGCACTCTGACCATCATACCCCATTCTTTGCATAATGAGGAGGCCTTTGCCATACTGTTCTGTAGGAAGCGTAACTTGCGGTTTGTCAGTGGTGATGGGATCTTTATAGATCCAGTCCGCTAGGTCCTCATCTTGTGTTTCTTCCTCTTGACTCTTTCCAAGGATGAAAGGCGTTAAGGCACATGCTGGCGTGATTAGTGGTTGCTGGAGCAACTGCTGTGGTTTACCATGTGTTCTAGGAGAAGTGGGCATTTGTCCCACACAAAAGAGCTGACTCAAGTTGTATTCTCCAGGACCTTCCTCTGCGACTTTCATTTTAAGCTTTTCTTGCTTGGGCATAGGGGTGTTCGAACTGGCCAGAGAGGCAGGATTTACATATGATGTGGAGGAAATGGCTTCCCTATTATTAGGAACAATAATCTCTGGTTGATGGCTGATATTATGGCAAAATGCAAAGGGATTTGCATCGCCCGGGATTGTGATCTCTGCACCATTATGTGGGAACTTGATACATTGATGGTAGGTAGATGGAACGGCTTGCATGGCATGTATCCAAGGTCTCCCTAATAATAGATTATATGGCAGAGGAAGGTCCAGAACCTGACAAATGATATGCTTTACCACAAGGCCCACTCGGATTGGTAGTACCACAGCTCCTTTGGATGAACGCTCTGCATCATCATAGGCCTTGATGGTGATCTTCTTACGAGGATCCACTGATTCTATTGCATATCCCAATGCTGTGACCAACTGTAGTGTGCAAATGTTTAGGCCTGCTCCATTATCGATCAAGACTCGCTTGATCCTGTGTTGGTTGACAAAGCCTTCAATGTGGAGTGAGGCGTTATGAGGTTGTTGGAACGAAGAGTTGTCACTTTCGGAAAAAGTGAGACAAGGTGATGACTTTAGATTTCCAACCATGGCTTGAAATTGGTCCGTATTCAAGTTTGCAGGGACTGACGCCTCTTGGAGTGCTTGATCCAAGATTGTTTTATGAGAGGGTGACAGACGCAAAAGCTCCAAAATGGATATAAGTGCAGGGGTTTTGTCTAATTGTTCCACAAGATTGTACTGCTTTGGGATGGAGGTGGTGCCTTGTGGAGCTGCCTTGATGGTGACCTTGCCACGACGTGTAACAACATTGCAATTTGAGGTGGGATTTTTGAAAGTTATGGTTGCAATTTGTTCACTGGCATCATATAGGTGATTGACAGTGTAATTATACGCAGCTTGCGTATAATCAGTGGTATCAGGACCTCGTCTGGAAGTGGAAGGACCTCTTTGATCTTGTGATGGAAGTGGATTCTTAAACATTAAATGATCATTATTTGTCATTTTTGGATCATGTCCTTCAATCTCAATTTCTCCTCGATCAATAAGATCTTGAATGAGATCTTTCAATCGGTGACAATTACTTGTCTTGTGTCCTCGTCCTTGATGGAACTCACAATGTTCAGTATCTCTCCACCATGCTGGTTTGACCTGAGGCTCATAGTTGGATAGCTTAGGTAGAGTGATCAAATTCTGAGAAAGGAGTTGTCGCAACACTGTTTCAATGGGTTCCCCTAAGGGAGTGTATGTACGTTTTTGTTTTTGTGGACGAGGTCTTGGTTCATCCTGAGATGTGATGCGACCTTGATTAGGAGGAACATTTGTGTTATTTTGAGGTGGAGGATTTTGTCCTGCAAACCGAACCACAGGTTGTGCATTTTGGATAGTTCGAGCATCCACAACTCCATCGTTGATGATATTCTTATTCTTGTTCCAGAAGTTCGGTTTATCGCTATTGAAGCGCGGGCGAGGACCATCTTTTGGTTCATTAAAGATTTTGATGAGTCCTTTTTTGATGAGTGCCCTTTCACATTTTATACCTTTGGTGATCATATCGTTAAAAGAATCTGTATCTTTGACATCCAGGTGAAATTCCATTTCTTCGTTTAAGTTGGAAATGAAAATTTCCACTAGTTCTCGTTCAGGTAACTGAAGAGAACGTCTGCTAGACATTTGGTGCCATCGTTGCAGGAATACTGAGAATAATTCACCTGGTTTTTGTTTGGTGTTGCATAGATCAGCCATGGTGATGTCGCGTTCAATATTATAAGAGTAATGAGATAGGAACTTCTGGATGAGTTCCTCAAATGTTCTAATGCCACCAGGAAGTCGGGAAAACCATGATGTGGTTGTTCCTCCCAAGCTTTGGGGAAAAAGGCGCATTAGGTATGTGTCCTCATAAGCGACTTCGAGACAAGCGGAATGAAATTCTCGGACATGATCGCGGGGATCTCCCTTTCCTCTATATTTTTCGAATTTTGGTGTTTCGAACCCGCGTGGAAAGGGTGGCATATAAAGATTCCTATCAAACAGATAGGGACAAATGTCGTTAAGTGAGAATTGATTGGTCCTAACACCACTATGAAGTTGTTGGGCGAGATTCTTGACTTGTTGCCGCAACATCTCCATTTCGTTTGGAGGAGGAGGTGGTGGATTACCTCGAGGAATGTTATATCTGATTTGATTTCTACCCCTTTCCTCCTCATTGTGACTTTGTCTTTCTGATGCTTGTCTTAATTGGGCGAGATCAAAGTCAGAGGGGAGTTTGGCACCTTCTTGAGCGAGTTTTAAGAAGTGAGCATCCGCATTGCTCCTGAGTATTTCATCAAACAATCTGTTAAAATGAGGGTTATGCTAAACCCTTTCGATTGTTGAAGGAGTGGGAGTACTTGGGTTTTCATCATTCACATTTCCTCCAAGTGCTTCTTGAAATTCATTGAGGTTGTCCTCTTCTTCCTCAATTTCTATTTCTCGTTGCCTTGATCGTGATCGGGTTTGAGCCATTTTGTTTGCAAGTTTGTTTTGAAGTTGATTGAAGATGATGATGAGTGGTGATGAAATGAAAGATTGATTGGTTGGTGATTTGTGTTGTATGTGGATCTCTAGCACTTTAAGGTAGATGTAACCGAAATTCCTTCTTTGAATTGCTTGCTTGTTTTGATAAGTTTGGATGTGATAAGGTGCAGAGAAATCTGAGATGTGTTACAGACTTTGACTACCTAGTAATGAGAGGATTCACTCATGAACTAGTTTTAACCTGCGTAGATGTGTCTCTTAGGATGAGCTTATCCTAGATGTAGAAACAATCTAAAAGTGATGTGATGTGTTTGATTTCAAGCAATATCTAAAAAGGAATCGTGGGACAAGAACCTCTTAATATTTTGAGAGTTGGGATGGATTGATGATGAAGTGATGATGTATGAGTGGGATGATGGATGAAAATGTTTTCAACTTTCAATAAAAACTTTGTGTCACAAATGGGACAAATTCTTCTTCTTCCCTTTCAGATGTTGGTGGCACTTCTCGAGCTGTGTTGTAGGTGATACAGATGTTTGGGAAGAAATTGGGATTAATCTTTCCTCCTTGATTTTTGTGATAACTCAGAGCTCTATATTGCATAAAAGCTCTGTGGTTCAATGATTTTGAATCAAACTCGTTTGTTTTACCTTGAAGGTATAGACGCATGCGATGTAGAAAGACTCTATGGGAGACAAAGATTTGTCGATTGATATAGAAGAATTTCCTCCTTTTGATTAAAGCCTTTGAGCTTAGTGGTCTCCTTTTCAAGGTGATATTCTGATGACACTTCTTCTTTCGCAAGATGTGAAGAATGGTCATAAATTTTTGACTCTTTGTTTGTTTGCACTTTGTTTTTGGTATTTTTGGTTGTGTTGACAGATGTTGGATGAGTACTTTGTTTTTGAAAGTGATTTTCTGATTTTTCTTTGACAAGAAAACAAAGCAAGCACACAAACACAAGATTGTAGCCTCAAAGGCACAAATGAGTATGGGTCTAGATCAACCCAATCCTTGGACTTGTTTTTGACCCTTCCTTTAGATTTATTTTAAGGTGTAATTCCAAAGCCTGAAGTCGGCTCAATTTGCACTAGGTCTGTAAAATGAACACACTTCAAACACTTTTTATCCCTAAGGTCAAATGGCCAGTTGTGATAAATTTAGCCCACATCTTGATATTTCTTCGACTTTGGTACTACATACCTTATGAATCCCGCCGTGGCAGGTAAGGATGTGATATACTAAGTCTTGCACGAGCATAACAAATAGATGATCCCTATGATGGGGGAGTCACCACTTTTATCAAGCCACAAGTGACTTTTCAAAAAGCTATGTTTCTACTCAAGGAAATATGTATGGTGAGTATCTTGGGAGCAAAACCATCTATGCTCTTGCACTAAATTATATCTCAAATATCCTCAATCAATAGAACAGGTGGGCTACTACTTAAAGGTGTTTAGTCATGTTCGATGTTTTTGGACATAAGTTCATTCTGCAGTGACTCACTTAAGAGCCTTGTAACTGGTGGTGGGGCCCATTTGTCCTTTCGGCCAGTTACACTGTAGGAACAGCTATACCCAAGGCTACAGCTTTCGCTCACACCTGATTTCTATAGCGGCTCGAAGGATTTACCGCTCAAGGTCGTTCCCAAGAGTGATGTGTCTCTTGGCAGGCCTCTCTTAAAAAGATAAAATTTTGAGTGTTACTAACACTTTTCTCTTGCACCTAGGACCACGAAAGCCAAGGGAGAGGATAGTGTGTGTTAGAAGTAGGACCACTCGACCAACTCTTTGCACAAGTGTGCCAAGCACGAAAAACACTTGTTCTTTTTAATCTATCATTGCAATGTGATCTAACTATTTGGAGATGTTGCTCCAACAATCATGGTGTTCTTTTTAATTTTCAAAGGCAATTGTTTGAGTAAACTAGAATTTGAAAATCCTGGTCAACTTAATGAAAAACACGTTTGCATGAAGTAAGATTGCTTTAAAAATGAGACAAGTTGATTGTGAATTTTATTTGCACCAAAAATGGAAGTGTGGATTGTGAGTTTTATCTTGATGCAAGAAATAAAATTTGCCTTGTTGATTTTAAGCACCAAAACGAAGTTTGTTTCCTAACTTGCAAAAAAAAAAAAAAAAAAAAAAAGTTGTTTTTGTATAAGTTTGTGGTTCTTTTTCCCTTTGAACAATGAAATTCTTTTTAAGAGCCCCAAACAAATGTGTGATTCTTTTTCAAAAGCCCAAATTTGAAATGTGAAGTTAATTTTAAACCAAAATAAAAAGTGAATTCATTTTTAAAACCAACTTCAAAAACAAGTTAGTAAAAAATATAAATCTACTCTTTAATCTAATTTAAATCTGCACAAAAGAGAAAAATAGTTAGTAAAATCTGCCTATTTGGTGGGCTTCTACAAGCCTAAATTTTTATTTTTTATTTTTGGTTACAAGGTGATTTGTACAACGTTTTGTTACAATAGCGCTAGTCTGCGTTTGAACAGAGGCACTATTTAACACAAACGTATTAAAAGAAAGGGAAAGACAGAGAAGGGAAAAGCACTGAAACAGGGGGAATAGCGCCAAAATAATGCCAAACGCACCAAAACAGTGTCAAAATCGCAACCTGTGTGACATTTTCAACATTCAAACATGTTATTGGTTAAAAAAAAAAATGATCTTTTTGGTGTTTGGATTCACGTCGGGTTCACCAAATGATGCTCTGTAAAAAGGATTAGAAAACCTGTTTGATGGCAACACACACAAGAGCACAAGAAACAAACGTTAGTGTTAGCAACAAAAGATTATCCTAAACAGGCATATCAAGAGAGATATTAAGCATGAAATAGAAAGCATATAAACATAAAATGAAATAGCTAATCAAGATGCTCATAGTTGCTCCTCCCTTGTTCCTCTCCTCTCCAAGTCCCAAATGAGTGTAGCTCTCAGTAGCTTTTTGCACTATGGATGCTTATGGAGGATTGAGATTTAATACTAAGCTTCAAATATGAAATGAAAAGCTAAATACTATGCTAGAGTAGATAGTGATGCTATGAAAAAGCTCTATGCTAATGCCAGTATAACAACAATACTCTAAAATGCTTCTCCTTTTGCTTGAGGAGAAGGGTTCTATTTATAGAAGAAATAGGGAAATGAAGGGTTAAGATTGAGCAATCTTAACAAGGGTTAGGATTGAAAGTTGGGGATCCATGTGCACAATTGGCACCAATAAAATGGTGACAAGTTTCAACATAGGATTGGGTTGAGAGAAGAGGTTGGAGGCATTAAAGGCCTGAGAAGACCTCATGGTTATTTAGAAGGTAAGGGTCAAGTCTAAATTAAGATTACCCATTGGATTAAGAGTTAATCCAAGGATAAACCTTTGTGCAAATGTTTAAGAGATAATCATGGTCAAAGCATTAAAGGCTTGATGAGACCTTTGGGTTGGGTAGAGGTTGAGTCAAAACAAATGTTTTAACCATGTGGGAGGGTTTGAGGTAACCATTAATGGTTATTGGAGACTTTGGGGATTAAGTGGTTGAAGGTTGGAAGCTTTCAAAGGTTATCCAAGACTTTGAGGGTTAATTTGTTGAACACACAAAGCATTAATTGCTTTTCAAAGACTTTGGAGTCTTTGAGAAGTGACTCCAATTTGCTTAGGAATGTGACAATATTTAGGGGATGGATTAGGCTAATTAGGAAGGGTTTAGAAGAATCTAGAAGGGGTTTAGGCATACAAGTGGATTTTGTAGGAAAATGCAAGTGGGAGAAATTTTGGTATTTTCAATTAAAATAAAATCATTTATTTCAATTAAATGGTGTAAGTTGAATTTGGATAAATATTTAAATAAATATTAATTTATTTAAATGAGAAAAAGAAGATAAAACATTTAAAATGCTTGAAGACTTTGAGGGAAACCATTAAAGGCTTGAAGACTTTAAGGAAAACCATTAAAGTCTTTAAGAAGACTATAGAAGGAAGCCATCAAGTTTGAAGACTTTAAAGCCATCAAGTTTGAATACTTTAAGGGAAACCATTAAAGGTTTCAAGTGGGTGAGGATAAATAGGATTTTAAATAAATAATTTATTTAAAATAGTTGTGCAACTTGCTTTTGTAGGAAAATACAAGTGGGTGGAGGATAAAGGTGATTTAAATAAACTATTTATTTAAAATAATTGTGCAACTTGCATTTGTAGGAAAATGCAAGTGGGTAGAGGATAAAGGTGATTTTAAATAAATGTTAATTTATTTAAATGTGAGAGAAGATTTAATTAAATAAATATGATTTATTTATTTAATTAATGGTCTGAATTTGGTTAAGTGAATTAAATCAAATAAATTGAATAATTTATTTAATTAATAGGAGAATAGGGTTAAGATGAATTAATTAAATATTAATTTAATTAATTATTAATTGATGGTTAAATAATCAAATAAATACTAAGTATTCATTTAATTAAGTGGACAGATTTATGTGACTACAGATTGTATCCTGAAAAGCCATCCATGAGTGAAAGCATGGCATGTCCTGCTGTCAAATCCACTATGATGTCGATATTTGGTAGAGGGAAGTCATCCTTAAGACAAGCCTTATTTAGATCTCTGAAGTCTGTACAAATGCGGATGCCCCCTTTTGGTTTGCCGACTGGCACAATGTTGGAGATCCATTCTGCATAATCAATTGGTCTAATGAAACCAACATCTAGGAGTTTCTTGAGTTCTGTTTTGACTAGCACTGCAATCTGGGGATGCATCTTACGAAGCTTCTGCTTGACAGGTTTGGCTCCTTCTGCTACGGTGAGGTGATGCATGACTAAATCAGGATCAAGCCCAGGCATGTCTGCATATGACCATGCGAAGTTGATCTGACGCTTCTGGAAGAACTCTATGAATTGAGGCTGTTCCTCTGGAGTGAGAAGAGATGCCAGATGTATGATATGAGGATTTTCAGGAGTCCCCACATTGTATTCTTTGGTCTCCTCAATAAGAATCGTAGATCATTCCTGTTGTGTACTAGCAGGGAGAATGTCAAACCCTTCATCCTCAGGCGCCTCAGAGAGGTTTTCACCATTGGATACGCTCTTTCTTTTTACTTTTGTCGGATCAAACAGCGCCACAGTGTGGTTTTCACTAGAAGATCTATGTTTTAATGTTATATTTTTGCAGCTGAAGGGTTTGGCATCCGCCCCGAAGTATGCGGCGCTATTAAGTTCAATGGCGAATCCAGCTTTGTGATCCCCGCTTGGTAGATTATCCGTTAATTCCAAAAAGTCAATGATAGCCTCATCGTTTTGGAAGAGGTCAAGACATGGGGAATGTGGTTGGTTCCATTCGATGAGTTCAGGGTGGATAATGGGCATTACTTCATCGATTAGATTAAGTTCGTTAGAGGTATCAGTGAGGGTTAAGACAGTGTGGTGAAGGTTGTTGATGGTACTCTCCCTGTCAGAATCAGGCGTAGGATGAGACGTAGGGTCTGTGGAAGATGTTTCCAGCTCAGGTACCCAAGTGGTCTTTATCTGTGCTTCTCCGTAAATAGGAATGTCTTTGTGTGGTGGAGGTGGTGATGTGTCTTCCTCATCTGAAGTGTTAAGCTGTACAGAATCAAATTCCCACTCATGTGAGTCGGTCTCTGAATCACTTTCCAGCATCCGATTGCTATACCATACTGGGATGTCTTTGGAGTTGAACACGGCAGGTGTGATTGGTTTATGTATCTTTGTGGCGATCGGTGCTGCAGGAACCGTGATGGGGTTTAAAGGATTTGTTACTGGAAGTATCGGTAATGGTGACTCAGTGGCTTCTGCTGGAATTACTGGCGCCATAGATGTTGCTGCGGGTTCTGATACAGTTGTTGCTGCTATTGGTGTTATTGATGGGATTACTGGTTCGTTTGGTGGGATGATTGGCATTGTAGATGGTTGTGGTGGGTTTGTGAGCCTCGATGGGGCAGTGGGGATAGTGTTTGATGGTGCTTTGATTATGAAAGGTGTCCTCTTTGCAGTAGGTGGGCAAAATGGTTTGCTAGGTTTTCCTTTGAATCTGAGTTTAGGAAGGATCTCTTTTTCAAAACCTAGGCCTGTATTACCTTTGGGCTTGAATTCCGGCAACAGCGGTTCGTGTCGTCCTTGTTTGCAGTATCCCAAAGCACTCTGACCATCATATCCCATTCTTTGCATAATGAGGAGGCCTTTGCCATATTGTTCCGTAGGAAGTGTAACTTGCGGTTTGTTAGTGGTGATGGGATCTTTATAGATCCAGTCCGCTAGGTCCTCATCTTGTGTTTCTTCCTCTTGACTCTTTCCAAGGATGAAAGGCGTTAAGGCACATGCTGGCGTGATTAGTGGTTGCTGGAGCAACTGCTGTGGTTTACCATGTGTTCTAGGAGAAGTGGGCATTTGTCCCACACAAAAGAGTTGACTCAAGTTGTATTCTCCCGGACCTTCCTCTGCTACTTTCATCTTAAGCTTTTCTTGCTTGGGTATAGGGGTGTTCGAACTGGCAAGAGAGGCGGGACTTACATATGATGTGGAGGAAATGGCTTCTCTATTATTAGGAACAGTAATTTCTGGTTGATGGCTGATATTATGGCAAAATGCAAAGGGATTTGCATCGCCCAGGATTGTGATCTCTGCACCATTATGTGGGAACTTGATACATTGATGGTAGGTAGATGGAACAGCTTGCATGGCATGTATCCAAGGTCTCCCTAACAATAGATTATATGGCAGAGGAAGGTCCAGAACCTGACAAATGATATGCTTTACCACAGGGCCCACTCGGATTGGTAGTACCACAGCTCCTTTGGATGAACGCTCTGCATCATCATAGGCTTTCATGGTGATCTTCTTACGAGGATCCATTGATTCTATTGCATATCCCAATGCCGTGACCAACTGAAGTGTGCAAATGTTTAGGCCTGCTCCATTATCGATCAAGACTCGCTTGATCCTGTGTTGGTTGACAAAGCCTTCAATGTGGAGTGAGGCATTATGAGGTTGCTGGAATGAAGAGTTGTCACTTTCAGAAAAAGTGAGACAAGGTGATGACTTTAGATTTCCAACCATGGCTTGAAATTGGTCCGTATTCAAGTTTGTAGGGACTGACACCTCTTGGAGTGCTTGATCCAAGATAGTTTTATGAGATGGTGACAGGCGTAATAGCTCTAAAATGGATATAAGCGCAGGCGTTTTATCTAATTGTTCCACAAGATTGTATTGCTTTGGGATGGAGGTGGTGCCTTGTGGAGCTGCCTTGATGGTGACCTTGCCACGACGTGTAACAACATTGCAATTTGAGGTGGGATTTTTGAAGGTTATGGTTGCAATTTGTTCACTGGCATCATACAGGTGATTGACAGTGTAATTATACGCAGCTTGCGTATAATCAGTGGTATCAGGACCTCGTCTGGACGTGGAAGGACCCCTTTGATCTTGCGATGGAAGTGGATTCTTGAACATCTGATGATCATTATTGGTTGTTTTTGGGTCATGCCCTTCAATTTCAATTTCTCCTCAGTCAATAAGATCCTGAATGAGATCTTTCAATCGATGACAATTACTTGTCTTGTGTCCTCTTCCTTGATGGAATTCACAATGTTCAGTATCTCTCCACCATGCCGGTTTGACCTGAGGCTCATAATTTGATAACTTAGGTAGAGTGATCAAATTCTGAGAAATGAGTTGTCGCATCACTGTTTCAATGGGTTCCCCTAAGGGAGTGTATGTGCGTTTTTGTTTTTGTGGACGGGGTCTTGGTTCATCATGAGATGTGATGCGACCTTGATTAGGAAGAACATTTGTGTTATTTTGAGGTGGAGGATTTTGTCCTGCAAACCGAACCACAGGTTGTGCATTTTGGATAGTCCGAGCATCCACAACTCCATCGTTGACGATATTCTTATTCTTATTCCAGAAGTTCGGTTTATCGCTATTGAAGCGCGGGCGAGGACCATCTTTGGGTTCATTAAAGATTTTGATGAGTCCTTTTTTGATGAGTGCCCTTTCACATTTTATACCTTTGGTGATCATATCGTTAAAAGAATCTGTATCTTTGACATCCAGGTGAAATTCCATTTCTTCGTTTAAGTTGGAAATGAAAATTTCCACTAGTTCTCGTTCAGGTAACTGAAGAGAACGTCTGCTAGACATTTGGCGCCATCGTTGCAGGAATACTGAGAATAATTCACCTGGTTTTTGTTTGGTGTTGCATAGATCAGCCATGGTGATGTCGCGTTCAATATTATAAGAGTAATGAGATAGGAACTTCTGGATGAGCTCCTCAAATGTTCTTATGCCACCTGGTAGTCGGGAAAACCATGATGTGGTTGTTCCTCCCAAGCTTTGGGGAAAAAGGCGCATTAAGTATGTGTCTTCATATGCAACTTCGAGACAAGCGGAATGAAATTCTCGGACATGATCGCGGGGATCTCCCTTTCCTCTATATTTTTCGAATTTTGGTGTTTCGAACCCACGTGGAAAGGGTGGCATATAAAGATTCCTATCAAACGGATAGGGACAGATGTCGTTAAGTGAGAATTGATTGGTCTTAACACCACTATGAAGTTGTTGGGCGAGATTCTCGACTTGTTGCCGCAACATCTCCATTTCATTAGGAGGAGGAGGTGGTGGGTTACCTCGAGGGATGTTATATCTGATGGGATCTCTACGCCTTTCCTCCTCATGGCGACTTTGTCTTTCTGATGCTTGTCTTAATTGGGCAAGATCAAAGTCTGAGGGGAGTTTGGCTCCTTCTTGAGCGAGTTTTAAGAAGTGAGCATCTGCGTTGCTCCTTAGTATTTCATCAAATAATCTGTTAAAATGAGGATTATGTTGAACCCTTTCGATTGTTGAAGGAGTCGGTGTACCTGGGTTTTCATCATTCCCATTTCCTCCAAGTGCTTCTTGAAATTCATTGAGGTTGTCCTCTTCTTCGTCAATTTCTATTTCTCGTTGCCTTGATCGTGATCGGGTTTGAGCCATTTTGTTTGCAAGTTTGTTTTGAAGTTGATTGAAGATGATGATGAGTTGGTGATGAAATGAAAGATTGATGGTTGGTGGATTTTTGTTGTATGTAGATCTCTAGCACTCTAAGGTAGATGTAACCGAAATTCTTTTTTTTTTTTTTTTTGAACTACTTGTTTGTTTTGATAAGATTTGATGTGATAAGGTGCAGAGAAATCTGAGATGTGTTACAGATTTAACTACCTAGCAATGAGAGGATTCACTCATGAACTAGTTTTAACCTGCGTAGATGTGTCTCTTAGGATGAGCTTATCCTAGATGTAGAAACAATCTAAAAAGTGATGTGATGTGTTTGATTCCAAGCAATATCTAAAAGAGAATTTTGGGACAAGAACCTCTTAATGTTTTGAGAGTTTTGGGATGGATTGATGATGAAGTGATGATGTATGAATGAGATGATGGATGTTTTTGCTTTCAACTTCAATCTTTCAATAAAAACTTTGTGTCACAAATGGAACAAACTCTTCTTCTCCCCTTTCAGATGTTAGTGGCACTTCTCGAGCTGTGTTGTAGGTGATACAAATGTTTGGGAAGAATTTGGGATTAATCTTTCCTCCTTGATTTTTGTGATACTCAGAGCTCTATATTGCATAAAAGCTCTGCGGTTCAATGATTTGGAATCAAACTCGTTTGTTTTACCTTGAAGATAGAGACGCATGCGATGTAGAAAGACTCTATGTGAGACAAAGATTTGTCTATTGAGATAGAAGAATTTCCTCCTTTTGATCAAAGCCTTTGAGCTTAATGGTCTTCTTTTCAAGGTAATATTCTGATGACACTTCTTCTTTCGCAAGATGTGAAGAATGGTCATAAATTTTGTCTCTTTGTTGTTTGCACTTTGTTTTTGGTATTTTTGGTTGTGTTGACAGATGTTGGATGAGTACTTTGTTTTTGAAAGTGATTTTCTGATTTTTTCTTTGACAAGAAAACAAAGCAAGCACACAAACACAAGATTGTAGCCTCAAAGGCACAAATGAGTATGGGTCTAGATCAACCCAATCCTTGGACTTGTTTCTGACCCTTCCTTTAGATTTATTTTAAGGTGTAATTCCAAAGCCTGAAGTCGGCTCAATTTTCTCTAGGTCTGTAAAACGAACACACTTCAAACACTTTTTATCCCTAAGGTCAAATGGCCAGTTGTGATAAATTTAGCCCACATCTTGATATTTCTTCGACTTTGGTACTACATACCTTATGAATCCCGCCGTGGCAGGTAAGGATGTGATATACTAAGTCTTGCACGAGCATAACAAATAGATGATCCCTATGATGGGGGAGTCACCACTTTCATCAAGCCACAAGTGACTTTTCAAAAAGCTATGTTTCTACTCAAGGAAATATGTATGGTGAGTATCTTGGGAGCAAAACCATCTATGCTCTTGCACTAAATTATACCTCAAATATCCTCAATCAATAGAATGGGTGGGCTACTACTTAAAGGTGTTTAGTCATGTTCGATGGCTTTGGACATAAGTTCATTCTGCAGTGACTCACTTAAGAGCCTTGTAACTGGTGGTGGAGCCCATTTGTCCTTTCGGCCAGTTACACTGTAGGAACAGCTATACCCAAGGCTACAACTTTCGCTCTCACCTGATTTCTATAGCGGCTCGAAGGATTTACCGCTCGAGGTTGTTCCCAAGAGTATCGATCCCTTGGCAGGCCTCTCTTAAAAAGATAAAATGTGAGCGTTACTAACACTTTTCTCTTGCACCTAGGACCACGAGAGCCAAGGGAGAGGATAGTGTGTGTTAGAAGTAGGTCCACTCGACTGACTTTTGTGCACAAGCGTGCCAAACACGAAATTCACTTGTTCTTTTTAATCCAACATTTGCAAAGATGATCTAACTATTTGGAGATGTTGCTCCAACAGCCATGGTGTTCTTTTTAACTTCAAAGGCAATGTGTTTTGTAATCTAAAATTGGGAAATCCTGGTCAACTTAATGAAAAACACGTTTGCATGAAGGAAAATTTGTTTGCCAAAAATAAATCAAGACAAGTGGATTGTTCTTTTTACTACACCAAAAATTGAAGTGTGGATTGTGCTTTTTAAGTCCCAATTGATGCAAATGAAATTAAAGTTGTGTTGTTAATTTTAAGCACCAAAGAAAATGAGGCCTAACTAGAAAACAAGGAAAAACTGTTTTTTTTTTGTGTTTTTAAGTTCTTTTTAAGCACTTAAATGAAAATTTTTGTGATTTTTGTTGGGTTGTTAACCTGCACAAAGAAAAGAAACAAGTTAATAAAATCAATGCTCAAAGGGGGGGGGCTTCCACAAGCCTAAATTCTGATTTTTTGGTTACAAGTCAATTTGGGCGACACTCTGTCACAATAGCGCTATTCTGTGTTTTTGCAGAAGCGCTGATTCATACAATAGCGCTAGTCTGCGTGAGCAGAAGTGCTAATTAAAACAGTAGCGCTAAAAGAAAACAAAAACCCGAGAAGACAAACGCGCTAGAAGTGTGTCAATAGCGCTGAAACGATGACAATAGCGTTGGAATGTTGTCAATAGCACTGAAACATTTTCAATAGCACTATCTTAGGGTCAATAGCGCTAAAAGAAATTGTTGCAAAAGCGCTAAAACGCGTTCAATAGCGCCGAAGCGCGACCTGTGTGGCAATTTCAACAAGCAAAATGTTAATTTCAAAAAAAATGATCAGAAGGTTGCGTGTTCGATTCACGTCGGGTTCACCAAATGATGCCCTCCTAAATGGCGACTTATAGTTAGTCTATGATCAAATAACACAAAAGCACACAAAATATTAGTGTTAGTCAATCAAAAACCAAACACATGAAGGCATTCCAAAGGAGACACTAAAAACATGCTAATGAATCTAACTAAAGAAGTAAGACAATGAGATATCTCCAACTATCTCTCAACATGATATTAGTTCTTTCTCCCTTGTTCCTCTCCTCTCCAAGTTCCAAAATAGTGTAGCTCTCAACAGCTTTTTGCACTATGGATGCTTATGGAGGATTGAGATTGTAATATAGCTCTAAATGTGAAATAAAAAGCTAATGCTAATGCTAAATGATATATTTTAACCAAAAGACAAAAGATTAGATTGTTTATGCTAAAATGCTCTCTAAAATGTCTATAGCTTAGATGCATACAAGTTTTCAGGATCTGGATTATGAAGGAATGGGCTCTATTTATAGGAAAAATGGAGCAATGGATGGTTGAGATTGAGTAATCTCAACAAGGGTCAGGATTGAATGATTTCAAATCCATGTGAGGGCTTTTCAACCCAATCCCAGGATGACAAGTGTCAATGTGAGATAGGTTGAGAGGAGAGGGAATAAGCATTAAATGCCTGACATGACTTTGGGATTTTGAGTCAAGGTTGGTTGAATGAATAAACTCTTTATTCAAAGAATAAAGCTTTTATCCAATAGATAAACTCTTGTGCAAATGTGAAATGGATGAATATGGTCAAAACAATAAATGTTTTGGGGAGACAAGATTGAAATAACCATAAATGGTTATGTAAGAGCCATTAGTGGTCTTGGAAGACTTTGGGGGTTAATTTGTTGAACACACAAAGCATTAAATGCTTTTCAAAGACTTTGGAGTCTTTGAGAAGTGACTCCATTTTGCTTAGGAATGTGACAATAATTAGGGGATGGATTAGGCTAATTAGGAAGGGGTTAGAAGAATCTAGAAGGGGATTAGGTTTGCAAGTGGATTTGGTGGGTGAGGGAAAATGGGATTTTATTTAAAATAAAAATTCATTTATTTCAATAAATGTGTGCAAGTTGCATTTGTAGGAAAATGCAAGTGGGGTGGGGATAATGATTTAAATAAATGTTTTATTTGATTTATTTAAAAGAGGAAAAGGGGATTTAATTAAATAAATTGATTTTATTTATTTAATTGATTGAAATTTGATTTAATGAATTAATTAAAATAAATTGAATAATTTATTTAATTAATAGAAGAATGTTTGGAGATGAATTAATTAAATATTTATTTAATTAATTGATGGCTAGTGGATTTTTAATCAAATAAATACGAAATATTCATTTAATTAAAATTGACAGATTTATGTGACTACATTTGCCCCTCTTTGAGACGGTGCAGTTTATCGCATCGTTTCAAACAAAGAAAAACTGGTGTGAAGAAATGCCCCATAAAATGTAAATTTAATGGGTGTTATGCCCCCTCGAGAGATGGGCCGAAATTTTTTGAAAAATCGGGCGATCTCTCGAAAAAGAATGAAAATTGGCAGGGTGGTAGAAGAGAAGAAGTTAGGTATACGGGTGAAAAATAGAAGAAATCGGGGGAAACATGGAGAAATGGGGGGCTCGGGAAGTTCACGGGGACCACGGCGATGAGCGGGGCGAAGTTACGGTGACGGCGGGGGATATAAATGGGGTAAAAGAGGTGAAAACATGACCATTTGTGACCGCGACCAGTTGAAAACGAGAGCTCTGATAGTGACATTTGGAGGAGCAAGGAGGAGCTACGATGCCGTTTCCGATCACCGAGCACCGATTTGAGCGAGTGCGACGATTCCAGCGCCCAGCCGACTATGGACCAGTGGTACGCAAATTCAAAAACTTTCTTTTCATGCATTTTTAATATGTTTTTAGCTGAGTCCAAGTCAAGTCGGAGCAAGAGCACTGGAACTCTGGTTTTGGTGCTTTTGCTCCATGAATTAGCGCTTTTGTGCCGCAATAGCGCTATTGTGGTCTGGTTTGAGCGCTTTTGTATGCATTAGCGCTAATGTATGCAAGTTTTAGCGCTCTTGTCTAAGTAGCGCTATGGTAGGGTTGATTGAGCGCTATTGATGTGTAATAGCGCTATTGCATAGCGGGTTTAGCGCTTTTGTTTTGGTAGCACTTTTTTAGAGTTGTTTGAGCGCTTTTGTTATGATTGTAGCGCTATTGTGTAGAACTAGCGCTATTGTAGATGAAATAGCGCTTTTGCCTTAGGATAATGAGATGCCCCAGTTTTGGACAAAATAAATCTCCTGATGCGGATGATTGATGGATGGCGAGGTGAAGTGGGAGTTGTTTTGAACCATAGCAGCCCGATGAGACTTAGGTCATTTGTTAGAATAAATGCTTGTTGAAGTCTAGGCGGCCATGATTGCTTACCTGTTGAGACCCGAAGATACTTGATCAAAGTATCTGATGATAGTCTAGGTTTAAACTTAAGAAAGTTTGATAACAAAACAACTGATGGTGGTTGGATGAATGTCTATGTGCAGGAGGATCTGCGCGTGTTGCAGTTACGTGAGCGCCACCCTGCGACACAGGGGTTGCGAGACTGATTGACGCAGGCGGAGATAGACTGTATTGCAGCTACTGGCCTGTACGAGGTGATGCACATGCCCGTGATTCGGATGAATCACGGCCTGATTACAGCCTTGGCAGAGCGATGGCACAGTGAGACGTGCACATTTCATCTAGCCCAGGGAGAGATGACGGTGACCTTAGAGGACGTGTGGCGTATCCTTCGGATTCCGATTCGAGGGGAGCTGGTGACATATGATCGATCCTGGGGGACGGTGTCTTGTCAGAGGATTTTTGAGGAGGATGTATACATTGATGATGGCTCGATCGCATGGGAGGATATAGCGGCACTATATGAGCCCCTTCCAGCAGTGTTATCAGGGATCGTGGGAGGACTTCTGTGTCCAGACAGGCGGTCACATGGATTGGCGGTGGGATGGGGACAGGTGATAGAGATGATGATGACTGAGGGGACCCGATTTGCATGGGGGCCGTGCGCGCTAGCGCACATGTATCAGGAGCTACACGAGGTAGTGTACAGGGGGAGAGGTTCTCTTGCAGTGGGCATGACGCTGCTGCATGTATGGGCATGGGAGCACCTTACCAGTGACTCGACCGGTGAGTCTCAGATTCCGAGCCGTGGACCAACCATACATGTTTATGTATAGTGGTATGATGAGTCAGCCCCACTTGGGGAAGTTAGAGTGGTGGCGGCGGGCATTGGATGACCTGGATGTAGTGATATGGCGACCATACTTGGAGTGTGAGCCATGGGAGGATGATGTGGAGGCACTACCTTATGTGTTCATGACCCGATTCCTCATTGGGAGGACCTCGTATCATGTGGAGAGACAGGTGTCGGGACGAGTGATGAGGCAGTTCGGACGGCAGTAGGGACTGCCTAGTGGATCTGGAGAGTATGCACGGGTGATTCGGGAGCGGTATGCATGGGGTCTAGTGCTACCGTATGATCAGGCACTAGCAGAGTTTCGGACACTGCAGGCGAGGCCATGGGACTTACGACCGAGGGTCGTTGATGCAGGGGTTTCAAATGAGTACACGCAGTATCGAGCGGCACACCCGATCCGACGGATATCAGACCCAGCAAAGCCGATCCCAGCGTTTGAGGATGAGAGGGGACGGGGACGAGGACGGAGAGCAGGAGGTCGAGGAGGAGGAGGAGGAGGAGGAGGAGGAGGAGGTGGAGATGGAGGTGGCGGAGGAGATGGAGGTGGCAGAGGAGGTGGGGGAGGAGGAGGAGGAGGAGGAGGTTTGGGGATGCCGAGGCAGCGGAGAGGGAGAGGTGGACTACCTCTTCAGATATCATAGGGACCTTTGATGCAGGGAGGAGTGCAGCTGAGTGGTAGGGGGATGGAGAGAGAGATCCTGATGGATACAGGTGCAGGGGAGGGACCTAGTGGAGGGGGTGATACAGGTGCGGCAGCCATGGACATGGGGGAGGGAGCTACTGGGGATCTGCGGGAGCATATGATAGGTTATTTGCAGACCCGAGTGGAGAGATTAGAGGAGGAGATATTAGCTAGGGATGTGCAGCTATTTGCACGTGAGTCAGAGCTGACAGTGGTGCTGCGGGAGAGAGATACTGCGGTGGAGAGATTGGCGGAGCTGCAGGAGAGAGTCCGAGCCGGAGTAGGAGCACAGGGGCCTTCAGGGGATGTTATGAGGCAGTTTGGGCGAGCACAGGCTGAGATAGAGTATTGGCAAGGTTTATATGAGCAGGTGGTGCCACTCAGTCAGCGAGCTCTCAGTTATACCCAGATGCGGCATACGAGATCAGAGCGATCACAGAGGATGCAGAGCAGTGGGGGAGTGATGGGTCCTTTGAGGCGGGAGAGATCAGGAGATGCAGGAGGGAGTGGGGGTTCGATGAGGCCTCCACGAAGAGATGGATCAGGTGGTGCAGGCACCAGTGGTGGAGTAGGTAGAGGTGGGGGTGGTACAACATCTGGCCAGAGTGGCATTTGAGAGAGCATTTTTGCATACATGTATTGTAGCATCGTTTATTTATAGACTGTATCTTTGATGGCTCTTGGTAGCCGATTTTGTAGACTTCATTGTACTCTGATATATGAGATGAGATATATGAGGAGATCCCATATTTTGATGATATGCATTTGATTATGTATGGATGCTTATGCAGGATGATGAGTTTATTGCTTAGGGCACCTCCAAGGTGCAAAGTCACAACAGAGCCAAACAGTTACATCAGATTTACAAATATATATGCAAAAAAGAGCTACATCCCGAGACAATAGGCAAAAAACACATGAAACAGAAGCTATAGGAGCAGCAGGTCGGTATCTGGTGAGGTGATGTCTCCCAATGTGGGGATCCATGCAACCCAACCCAAATCCCCTTCCATCCACACCTCCACTCATCCATCTAAATGTGTAGTGTGGTCTCTGATCAGTTTATCTTTCTCCTGAATAGCATCCAACCGGATCTGCCTGTGCTCCAGATGTTGCATAAAGGACATTAAATCTTGCTCAAAGGTAGCCTTGTCAGGGTCATCTCTCTCCCAGGTAAATCCATGTGAGAGCTCACGGATAAAGACAGTAGTAGATCCATCCTCAATCCATTTGTGAAATTTGCCCGCATCAAGATTTAGAACAACTGTAACCTGCACAGATACAAAGTGAAAAATGAGTCTCCTAAGAGACTCAATGAGGTGCCTAGAATTTCCATTAAAAATGTCATCATTACGAAACTTCCATATAAGCCAAAGAATTTCCAAGGAAAAACAAGATTAAAAGATGTTTACTAATTTCTTATAGCCCTTGATATAGCCTAGAACAACATCAATGAAAGCAAAAGAAGCAGATTCCAAATTGAAACCAAATAATCTCCATATCTCTTTCACAAAATGGCATTTAAAAAAAACATGCTTCACAGATTTAGGAACTCTACAGATGTTACAGCAGAAAAAAAGACCATCATTATCCTTTAGAGGAAGCTTATTCAGTAATAGAGGCCAACCAAAGAACTTCTTTTTAGGTTCATTAGGTCCCATCCAGAATCTATTGAGGATGTCCTTCCAAGCCTTAGTTTCCTAGTTTAGGACCCAACATTTATTTAAGTGCAAGAATATAGAGTCAGACTCAGTGAGGGAGGAGTAAATTCTTTTTCTGAAGATAATTAATTAGATACACATTTATTTAATTAATAACACTTCCCAATTAATTGAATTCGCAAATAATTTGATTAATTTCCCCATTCAGTTTACTTATAAATAAATTTGGGGATTTATTCATTAAGTTCATTTCAATAATTCCCCTTTGATTAATTAATTTAAATTAATTAACCATCCCCCCATTTAATTCACTCTTCTAATCTCATAATTAGTTAAAACAAATCAAATCATGATTTGTTGAAATTAATTTTCTTTTCCTAATATTTGAATTTCTAAATTAAAATATGAGCACATGGATCCTAACTCCTAACCACCCTCTAACCTAACTCATTCTATCTAATCCTGGGTTTAACTAACCCTATCCTATCTTGCACATCCTGACCTCTTTTATCCTAACCTCTTATGGGTTGGATATTCTACCCTTGAGACACATGGAACTTTTTCCACATGTCTGCTCCCTTGGACACTTGCTCTCTCATGAGCAAGGTTCCTTGACACTTGTCACCACATAGATGACAAGTGTCCCTTCCTCCAACCTCTTCTCCAACTTCCACAATATTAGCCCTTGATATCTTCAGATCAAATCTGGACCCTTGATTCCTGCCACCTCATCTTTGGCCTTGGAATTACTATAAATACCCCTCATTTTGGAGTAATAAAGATCCCTTGCATCCTAGATTTTAGCATCATTACTATAGTCATTTTTATCTCAATCATCTAGCATAATTAGCATCTTAGATTAATCATACATACAATCATGTATCTCATATCATTTTAGATTAATCTAGCTTAATTTGTTAATCTTACATTCATCTAGTTTGCATTCATATAGATTAAATCTTCTGTCTTGGTGTAGTCAAGTCACTGGTATTGCCTAGACAAATTTGAGAGCAAATTTATACTCGCATCTTTTAGGAGGAAATAGGTCGATTTGTCATGGTTTTACATTTATTGATTTTGATCAACTAACCATGCATGTAATGATCTATTGAGTGTTTGTGTTGCAGATGCAAATTTCTAATTTCACATGAACATTAATTGGCGCCCACCGTGGCGCCCAAAACTCAATTTTTGGCCTTGTAGATCATCAAATTCTCATCCTTCGAGATTCTATGTGTAAATTCTACAGAATCTCATATGACATTATTTTCTTCATAGTACGATATTCTTTTCTTTGTCATAAGGTTAGGTGTGAATTCTTGTACGCCTAGGTGAGAAAGCTCATACGAGTTTCTGCTTTCTCGTATCAAAAATAGATTGCATTTTAGGGTTTTTCTTGATTGAATTTTGATGATGCTAATGCTAACCCAGATCTGTTTTGAGATTTTTCACAGCCTAACCAGTTTTTCTAGGATGTTTGTCCAAGAACACACATGTCGCTCAAGAAAACTATGACTACTGATTCATTGTTTTTGTAGGTTGCCTAAGGAGTTTTGACTAAACTTTTGTGTATTCTTAAGTTTTCTAGGCACTTAAATTATGATATGGTAAATGAACAAATCTATTTTTCATGTTTGAGAAGAGCCTAAAAGGTAGTAGAGTATGCTCTTGTCTATATAGACAATCATAAATCCGGACCCTTGAAGCTTTTTGAGTTTGAGATTTGTGTTCCTTTAGTGGGCCTACCATAGTGGGAAAAAGTAATCACCCTGTGAGAACGAGCCAAGTGAGTACATCTAGACCTAAGCATTCTGACTCACTATAATAAATAGGCCTCTCGAGATTAAAGTCTCAGAGGAGGGAGTTATTTGATTTTTCTCTTTGAGATCTCTCATATCAGGCATTTTGTAGGGCCTCATGGTCTCAATAACGTTTGAGTGACTGCATCTTATTTTGGTACCTTGTCAGGCTATAGGCCTCAATCGTGCTTGCGCGACTTCAAGGGGTAATTTCGAATGAAAATCCTTATTAGGAACTTTAAGATAGAAGCTACCCGGTTCACCTTTGAAAGGGGGATAATATTTGTGCAAGAGAGATAGTAACTCTCCTAAGATACTTGCCATATCGTGCCCTCATTAGCATTTGGAGTTGGCTAATACGGTGTTGAGAATCCATTGCGTGAGACTCAACGACCGTAAACTGATTAGTTATTGGGTGTGTACCTAAGCTTGCAAGCAAAGGTTTTCTCTCTCAGCCAACTTCCTTGGGATTAGTGTGATGTGCTTGAGGTTACATTACATCTAGCGTGTTTGTCATGTTTTTGTTCTTGAAACTGAAACTGGAGAAAATAATCAAAACATCAAAACTCATTGGTCAAAACTCTATTCTTGCCAGAAACTAGTCCCTGTCTAGTCCTATGTCGTATGAGTCTTCTAGTTTGTCATTCTAGTCTCTGAGAATTATCATTTGGTTCACCGTAAAATATCGTAGGAGTCTTCTAGTTTGTCATTTTGGTCTCTGAGAATTATCACTTGGTTCACACTAAATTGTCATACGAGTCTTCTATTTTGTAATTCTGGTTCATTCTGATTTCTGAAAATTACAAAATGGAAGACTTGTACAACAATTTAGTGTGAACCGGACAAAATTCTCAGAGACCAAAATGAAAAAATGGAAGACTTGTACGATAGTTTATGGTGAACCAGACGATAATTCTCAGAGACCAAAATGACAAACTGGAAGACTCATACAACACAAGACTAGACAAAGATGATTTTCTAGCAAGAACAACGTTTTGACCAATGAGTTTTGATGTTTTGATTATTTTCTCTAGTTTTAGTACTTCAGTTTCAGTTTCAAGGACAAAAACATAGCAAACATGCCAGATGCAAAGTGACCTCAAGCACATCACGCTAATCCTAAGGAAGTTGGCTGAGAGAGAAAACCTTTGCTTGCAAGCTTAGGTACACACCCAATAGCTAATTAGAATACGACTGCTGAGTCTCACACAATAGATTCTCAACACCGTATTAGCTGACTTCAAATGCTAATGGGGGCACGATATTGCAAGTATCTTGGGAGAGTTACTATCTCTCTTGCACAAATATTATCCCCCTTTCAGAGGTGAAATGGGTAGCTTCTATCTTAAAAGTTCCTAATAAAGGTTTTCATTCAAAATTACCCCTTGAAGTCGCACAAGCATGATTGAGGCCTATAGCTCGACAAGGTATCAAAACAAGATGTCACGCAAGTGTGATTGAGACCGCGAGGCCCTACAAATGCCCGATATGAGAGATCTCAAAGAGAAAACTCAATTAACTTCGTCCTCTGATACTTTAATCCCGAGAGGCCTATTTATTATAATGAGTCAGAATGCTTAGGTCTAGTTGTACTCACTTGGGTCATTCTCACAGGGTGATTACTTTTTCCCATTGATACAGGCCCACTAAAGGAACACAAATCTCAAACTCGAAAAGCTTCAAGGGTCTGGATTTCAGATTGTCTATATAGACAAGAGCATGCTCTCCTACCTTTTAGACTCTTCTCAAACATGAAAAACAGATTTGTTCATTTACCATATCACAATTTAAGTGCCTAGAAAACTTAAGAATACACAGTTTAGTCGAATCTCCTCAAGCAACCTACAAAAACAATGAATCAGTAGTCATATTGTTTTTGAGCGACAGACGTGTTCTTAGACAAACATCCTACAAAAACTAGTTAGGTTGTGAAAATCTCAAAAAAGACTAGGGTTAGCATTAGCATCATCAAAATTCAATCAAGAAAAACCCTAAAATGCAATTTATTTTTATACAAGAAAGCAAAAACTCATACGAGCTTTCTCACCTAGCCGTACAAGAATTCTCACCTAACCATACGACAAAGAAAAGAATATCATACTATGAAAAAAATAATGTCGTATGAGATTCTGTAGAATATACGAACAAAATCTCAAAGGATGAGAATTTGATGATGTGCAAGGCCAAAAATTGAGTTTTGGGCGCCACGGTGGGTGCTAATTTTTCGCGTGAAATCATAAATCTACATTTGCAACACAAACACTCAATAGATCATTACATGCATGGTTAGTTGATCAAAATCAATAAATGTAAAACCATGACAAATCGACCTATTTCCTCCTAAAAGATGCGAGTATAAATTTGCTCTTAGATTTGTCTAAGCAATACCAGTGACTTGACTACACCAAGATGGAGGATTTAATCTATATGAATGCAAGATTAACAAATTAAGCTAGATTAATCCAAAATGATATGAGATACATGATTGTATGCATGATTAATCTAAGATGCTAATTATGCTAGATGATTGAGATAAAAAATGACTATAGGAATGAAGCTAAAATCTAGGATGCAAGGGATCTTTATTACTCCAAAATGAGGGGTATTATAGTAATTCCAAGGCCAAAGCTGAGGTGGCAAGAATCGACGGTCCAGAATTGATCTGAAGATATCAAGGGCTAAGATTGGGGAAGTTACAGAAGAGGTTGGAGGAAGGGACACTTGTCATCTCTGTGGTGACAAGTGTCAAGGAACCTTGCTCATGAGAGGGCGAGTGTCCAACAGAGGTGACATGTGCCAAAAGTGTCATGTGTCTCAAGGGGAGAATATCCAACCCATAAGAGGTTAGGATAAAATATGTTAGGATGTGCAAGATAGGATAGGGTTAGTTAAACCCAGGATTAGATAGAATGAGTTAGGTTAGAGGGTGGTTAGGAGTTAGGAGCCATGTGCTCATTTTTTAATTTAGAAATTCAAATATTAGGAAAAGATAATTAATTTCAACAAATCATGATTTGATTTGTTTTAAATAATTATGATATTAGAAGAGTGAATTAAAATGGGCGGAGGATTAATTAATTTAGATTAATTAATGAAAGGGGAATTATTGAAATGAACTTAATAAATAAATCCTTAGATTTATTTATAAGTAGACTGAATGGGGAAATTAATCAAATTATTTGCGAATTCAATTAATTGGGAAGGGTTATTAATTAAATAACCGCGTATTTAATTAATTATCTTTAGACCATTTTTAGGTGTATACAGTTGGCAATTTTGTGTGTATGTGTATCTATTCTATATGATGTTAGTGATGTTTCAAATTCCCATCTGTTCTACACCATGTAAATTACATTTTCTAATTGTTTATCTTTTGTAAGTTGTTTATGCCTAGTTGTGATTGAAATTTTGTTGGCAGTGTATTGTATTTGCATGCATATCTATTGTTTATGTATCAATAATCCACTTTAACTCTGCATCCCTTCTTATTTGCTCATTAGTTCTTATGGGCGGGTAGTTTGTCCACCTTGAAGTGGATCTTAGTGAACTGGGAGACTATCTGTAGACCAAAGGAAGAAGAGGGTCTTGGATTGAGGTATTCTCTCCTCACTAGGAAAGCTCTAACTACTAAGCTTTATTGGCGATGGTATACTAACTAGGATCAAGCTTGAGCTGGAAGATCCTTTCCTTGAAGTATTTGAGGGGACAGGTGAGTGAATATGTGTCAAGAATTAGTTTTTCTGGTAAGGATCCATGATCTGGGACACTATTAAAAGGGGAGAAAATTTAATTAAGCAGGGTGCTATTATGGATCTACAATCGAGGTTTCAAGGCCCTCTTTTGGTTTGATTCTTGGGATGGGTTTCCCCCTATCATATCTACACACCAACATTTACAACCTCTATGTAGCAATTTTTTGGAGGCTGGTTAGATGAAAGTTGAATATTTTAAGAAAGTTCTGATTTTTGGACAAATGGAGGTGTGTAAATGGAAGGACCCCAGTGAGTGGTCACTAGGAGATTCTACAAAGGATCGAATTGAGCTCTCTCAAATTCTAGATTAGTGAGCCTGCAGTTCTATAAGGAGGAATGTTTTAATTTCTTGGAGTCTTGATCCTAAAGGGGTTTATTTAATGATGATTGACTATCAAGAATTGAACAGACTAAAGTATGGCAAGACTAAAGTCCCTTGGTGGAAAATTTCTAGAATAAGTTTTCTTGGCCAAAGTGTAACTTTTTCCTTTAGATTGCTACTCACAATAGGTTTCTTACTTGGGAGAACCTTCCTTTATGATAAAGATAAAGAATGCACTTCTCATATGTTTCTTCAGTGCTCATTTGCTAGACTTCTTCTCTAGTTGACTTTGGAGGAGTATTTGGGGGAAATCCTGTATGCCTGCTTCTTCTGTGGTTGACTTTGGAGGAGTATGGGGAGACCCCTCGCTATGTCTTCCAGTGGCCTCAAATATTGGATTGGCATGCATCCTTTGGTAGACATGTCTTGAGAGGAACAACAAGATCTTTCAGGATAGGAAGTTGGGGGTCCAACAAATTTGGTTGAGGATTGCTAGTATGATCCAACATGCTAAGTGTGAGTTGGATGTTTTCTTGGAGACTCGAGAGGTGGAGGTGATAACTAGATTAGGTTTATCTAGGAATGGATTAGGGCCTTCTTCTTTGAGGAGGTGGCAATGTTGCAACTAGAAGACTCAAAGGGTTGGCCATCAGTCTCTGTCTCTTAGAGGAGTTTATAAGATCAACACATATGGATCTTCTAGGGGAAATCTTGTGCATGTTGGTGTCGAGGGAGTTGGAAGTGATAGTTATAAGAATGTTCTCTTTCTTTTTTCCATCTATAAAGGACATGTGACCAATAAATTTATATAAGCTTTAGTTGTTCTTACTGCTTTGAAAAGAATTTGTGAGAGCTTGGATAGTGTAATATTATATCCCATAAGACCGATTCACATATTCTTGTCAGTATGTTAAATAAGCAACACTTTGATGATGTGAACTGGTAGTTGGATTTAGTGGCTAGGTAGATTATTCGATTGAGTAGTTCCCTAGGTTCCATTTCCTTTGTTCATATCCCAAGGTAATGGAACAATGTTGTGGATTGTTTGGCCAAATGGGCCTCAGAGCATATGGATGGGTGGTGAGTTGATAACTAGGAAAAAATGAACCTGAGTGTTCGCAACAATTAGAAAGAATGATTTTTGTAGATATGCAAGGCTAATGTGGGGCTTTACTCTCTTTTGGGTGATATCTTGTCTATTGGTGGGTAGATAATGCTTTTGTGTTTTTTTGTTGTCTTTTTCACAAAGTCAATCGACAAGGCTAATTAAGCCAACAAGGTTAATTTGAAGGTCATTTGAATGTTTTTTGTGGGCTATTTTTAAAAGGTATTATTTTATTCAATTTTATTTTTAATGTTAATTTAAATTTATTAATATAAATAATATTTTAATATTTATATTATGTGTGTAATTGAATGTAAAAATATTAAATTTGATAAAAGTGACAACATTATTTTTTTACCCATATTTTCTTTTAAATAATGCTAAAAAATTAAAAAAATTATCTACATGTATGTTTGTCTTTTCTTTTCTAGTTTAATTAGGCTCACATCTTTATTTCATTTTGGGGTTAATTAACTTTCTTGAAGTTTCTTGTGCCTTTGACATGCTTTGTGTTTAGATAGAACCCTAAAGATGATAACAAAAGTATCTGAGCTCCCCTCATCTTCCATGGGACATTGGGTGTAAGAGAAATTGTTATCATCTTCTTTTTAGGTAGAAGGGCATGCCCTCCCAAGAAGCCCATAAGGCTAGGTGAGAGGGGAGCGACCCAAGCGGTACTTCTTTAGCCCGCTATATAAATTAATACGCTAGGCAAAATCCACAACAACTTGATGAAGTTGCCCTATCTGATAGGTTCCCTTGGTATCCACAGTTGTGTGAGATGCGTAAAAATCCTCTTATGAGGATTGGGATAGATTATTAAGTGGATCACTATCACATTGATAGGCACCAAGGACCACTGAAGTTCACTCACTATACACCTTAGAGTAGTGGCCCACCCTCTTTTTCTTTTGAACATCATGATAATTTCAGTGCAAGAGGATAGCTGGTTTTCCCCTCAAGATACTCACCATACGACTCCCTTGAGATGAGACAAAATTCCTCGCCTTAGAATAGGCTACTTGTAGCTTTCCGGGGAGAGGGTGATTGGGTCATCCTTCTAATCCTAGAGGCCCCTACCTGTCCTCTCTTGAAAAGACAAAAAAGTGTACATGCCCATCTAGGTATGATGACACTTGAGTCGACGAAGATTCCAAGATGTGGGTTGTTATTATCACCATGAGGCCTTGACCTTGGATAGGAAGTGATTTAAGTGTTTTTGATTGTATTTCAAGACCAGTGAAAATTGGGCTGAATTTGGCCTATGGACATACACATTGATGTTAATTTTTGAACTATCACCAGTTATAACAACTATTGTGTCTTCTTGTTTGCGATGTTTGATCTAGTTGGCTACAAAAAAATTATGTATGTGTTTATATGTATATGTGTATGTATGTGTGTATATGTATGTGTATATGTATACATATGTATATAGTATGTATGTATGTATGTCTGTGTGTTGTGTATGTATGTATATGTCTGTGTCATGTATGCATGTGTATCTACGTAATGTATATGTACATGTATGTGTACATGTGTATGTATGTGTGTGCATGTGTATGTATGTGTGTGTGTATGTATGTATGTATGTATGTATGTATGTATGTATGTATATACATTTGTGTGTATGTATGCAAGTGTATGTGTGTGTGTGTGCATGCATGTATGTATGTATGTATGTATGATATACATGTGTGTGTATGTGTGTGTATGTCTATGTATGTGTATATATGTATGTATATACATGTGTGTGTTGTGTATGTATGTATGTATGTTATGCATGCATGTGTATCTATGTAATGTATATATGTATGTGTATGTGTGTATGTGGATGTGTATGTGTATGTGTATGTGTATGTGTATGTGTATGTGTATGTGTATGTGTATGTGTATGTGTATGTGTATGTGTATGTGTATGTGTATGTGTATGTGTGTGTATGTGTATGTATGTATATGTGTGTGTGTGTGCGTATGTACGTATGTATGTATGTATATGTATGTGTGTATGTATGTATGTATGTGTGATACGTATGTGTGTTTACATGTGTGTGTACATGTGTGTGTATGTGTGTGTATATCTATGTATGTGTAAATATGTATGTACATGTGTGTGTTGTGTATGTAAGAATGTATGTCATGTATGCATGTTTGTCTATGTTAATATGTGTGTGTGTGTGTCTGTGTGTGTGTGTGTGTGTGTGTGTGTATGTGTGTGCATGTGTGTGTATGTGTGTATGTATGTATGTATGTATGTATGTATGTATGTATGTATGTATGTATGTATGTATGTATGTATATATATGTGTGTACATGTGTGTCTATGTATGTGTGTGTGTGTGTGTGTATGTATGTATGTATGATACATGTGTGTGTGTGTGTGTGTCTATATGTGTGTATGTCTATGTATGTGTATATATGTATCTACATGTATGTATATATGTATGTACATGTGTGTGTGTTGTGAATGTATGTATGTATGCCATGTATGCATGTGTGTCTATGTAATGTGTATGTGTATGTGTATGTGTATGTGTATGTGTATGTGTATGTGTATGTGTATGTGTATGTGTGCATGTGCATGCATATGTGTGTATGTGTGTATGTGTGTATGTGTGTATGTATGTATGTGTGTACATGTGTGTGTATGTATGTGTGTATGTGTGTGTATGTATGTATGTATGACATGTATGTGTGTGTGTACATGTGTGTGTGTGTGTGTATGTATGTGTATGTATGTGTATATATGTATGTACATGTATGTATGCATGTATGTACATGTGTGTGTTCTATATGTATGCATGTCATGTATGTATGTGTGTCTATGTGTATGTGTATGTGTATGTGTATGTGTATGTGTATGTGTATGTGTATGTGTATGTGTATGTGTATGTGTATGTGTGTATGTGTACGTATGTATGTATGTATGTATACATGTGTGTATGTGTGTGTATGTATGTATGTATGTATGTATATATGTATGTATATGTGTGTGTGTGTGTACATGCGTGTGTATGTATGTGTGTATGTATGTATGATACGTATGTGTGTGTATGTGTGTGTACATGTATGTATGTATGTATGTGTGTATGTGTGTGTTGTGTATGTATGTATGTATGTATGTGTGTCTATATAATGTATATGTATGTGTACACGTGTGTGTATGTGCATATGTGTATGTACATGTATGTATGTATGTATGTATGTGGATCTATGTATATTTATGTATGTATGTGTTTCTATGTATGTGTATGTGTATGTGTATGTGTATGTGTATGTGTATGTGTATGTGTATGTGTATGTGTGTTGTGTATGTATGTATGTTATGTATGTGTGTCTATGTAACATGTATGTGTGTGTGTGTCTATGTAATATGTATGGTTCTGATACAACGCATGGACTAGATCCTAAGACCTTGTTTTGGAAGAGAACATGTATAAACTCGTACATTCATTTACATGTACATTGACCACTCATTAGATCAGTTAAGTGGACCATTCATTATCAGTTAATAAGAAAGTCATTATCAACTAAGTATATTAGTTAAGTGGACCATTCATTATCATTTTGTGTGTGGACTTGACAAGTAGAATAACTTAAACATGTATGCATATTTAAAGTTAAGTCCAATTCACTTGACATATATGTGCATGTGGGCATGTGTATTTAGGGGTCTGCAGATTTTGATTGCTTCTCAATAGCAATTTGTCAAATGGGCAATAAAAGGACTAGATTACGGAAGTATGATTGAATAAAAGAGACAAAAAAAAGAGTTACAACACCTGTTCAAGAACAAGTTCACATTGACGATAAAGTGGTCACAATTCAGGATAGACAAGAAATTGGTCCTAGTCAATCCAAAAAAAATTCTTTGGTATGGCCAATTTGATGGAGATGGATGAAGACGCTCTTTTCAATGAGATTTCAGCTAAGCATATGGTACCAGAAAGCACATCAAAATTACAATGCAAAAAAATATGGGATGAATATTTTCAAGATAAATCTCTAATTGGAAGAGCACAATTGTTTGCAAAGCTATTTAGGAGAAAAGAAATGAATCTCATTTTGGAGTTGTTGGGTGTTGATAACAAGAAGAAATCATCAGACAGATCAGTAAATCAAACAGTGGTTGAAAATTTGCAAGAGACTTTGAAATGTATTGAGAACACGAATCGATCTGCAGATTTAAGTGTTTCCTAGTGAGCATTAATGCCTATGATTTCTAGTAAGAAATTATCACATAGAAGACAAACTCAAGCAATTGCCCAGTTATTGAATGTCTCTAGAAGAACTATCCAGAGATATTTTAGGAAAACAAATAGGTTGGGTAAGAATATTGAAAAGAATTGGGTCAATATTTGCAGAGTTCCTCAAAAAGATAGAATTGTTGAAGATGTAAAAATACTTGTTATTGAATAATAGACTAGTCATTCTCTTGTTTCTTCCAATAGAAGAGACTGGAAGAGACACTATACAAATTAGGGATGAAGATGGTACAAAAATTTCACATCCAAAACAGTTTATAGACACAACACAGAGTGATCTGTTTGAAGCATTCAAACAAGAATTTCTAGATGTCAAGATATGTCAAAGGGTGTTTGAGGGATTACAACCATGTTTTGTCTATATCATTAAGGTACATGAAACTTGTTTTTGTCAAAAACACGTTGAATTTCATCTACACCTTCAGTCATATAAAAAGGTAGTGGTAGAAACTAATCTGAATGTAGCCATACCTACAAGTACAACACAATTTGTGAAGTATATTTTATGTGACAGATTAGAAGGTTTAGATGAGTTCAATATACAATGTATAAAAAAAGATAAGTATCGATTGTGGAGATTTGAAGAAATTTGTACAAATTGAGAATGTTGAACTTTTAGTGCAAGTTTTGTGGAAGAGATTTGAATATCAGAAATATCAAACAAAGTTAAGAGCTAAATCCAAAAAAAATATGTTTAAAGAGAGTGAATTTCCTTACAATGAGTTTATGTGTAGATTTCAGAATATGATATATCTACATATCCAACATTGTCATGGTGCAAGATGCTAACATAAACATTTTTTGTATCTCAAAAAAATGTTTTCCTCCGGGTTGTATTCTCTCAATAGTAGACTTCTTTGAGAACTATACATTCAGTCCTCACACAAAAATTCAGTCAATACTATCATTCTGAGCGGGTTGCAATTTTTGTACAAGTTTTGTAGAGACATGTAGAGTTTAATGTGGACTGTGTAGAATCTGGTGAAGATGAATGCATTATCATTAAGGAAGATCATTTTTATATTAGTGATGATATTGGTCATGATAAGAGTTATGTAGCACATTGTTTTAAGAATTTTTTTGAAAATATCATTCAACATCAGATAAATGCTTCACAACACTGGATTTGGTCTAATGGATGTGTTGGTAAGCATAAAATTTGATAAAAATTTCTTGGTCTTTTAATTAACTAGTATAATTATTATTTTTAACTAATATATTAGATTTGATTGTAATTTCACAAGATAATTTAAATCTGCAAAGGTGTTCAATTGGTTGCCGCAACAACATGCTAAACATGGTGTAAAGTTTGTGTGGAACTTTTTTGAGAGTGTACATGGAAAAGGAGAGTATGATGGAGTAGGAGCATGTGTGAAGTGTGCCCTTCGCCAACATGAACTTGCAGGTACATGTGTGAAGCATACATATATGTATACTTCATTCAAGAAATCTCTATTTACTTGAGTATGTATCTTAACCTTGCTAAAGTAAGTTATTGTGCAAGCAACAACATATTAAATTCAAGTGAGATAGTATAATGGTACAAAAGTCATTTTGGTGCTCATGACACGACATACAACAAACGCTATTTTTGGGAAGTTAAAGATATTGATCGATCTAGTCCTTATAATTGTCAAACAATTAATGGTATTAGAAGTTTGCATCAAGTGATGACTACAAGACATAACAAACCTCTTGTGATTTAGGTAAGAGAACTTACAACTTTTTTTTCTATTGAAATTGCATTGAAAATAGGTCATGTCTACAAAACTTAACAAACTTCTTGTGATTCAAGTAAGAAAAATCATGCTTTTGTGTTAATTGCATTGAAAACAATGCAAATATTCAACAATGTCATAACATTAGAGATGGATATGTTTCACAATGGGAGATGAAACAATTAGTTGCAGTGTCTCCTTATGAAGATAGTGACATTGTAGATATTCATGACCCTCTATATTAAGTTGATTATGAACGTGTTTCTGATTTAGTTGTGCCAAGTACACATGCATTTTATTTATATATCCTTATGTATTTTATTGTACTTTGTTTAAAGTTAAATTAAATTTGAATTCTTTGTACATTCTACCATACACTTTATAATTATATTGTTTGTAATTTGTGGTCTACATGTGATATTTTTGTCGTGGTTGTGGATTCTAACAATGCAGAAGGTGTTGACTATTATCTTCTAAGATGCACAAAACCAAAATATAAATTGTTAGAATCAATGAAAGACGTTGATGGGCAAAACTATCCCACTAGATCAGGCGTTGTTGAAGGTACTTATTATCAACAACTCAAGATATATAATAATGGTGTTACATTTACTGAATACATGCCTAGCCAAAAAAATTTGCACTGCAGTCACTTAGTTATAGCAACAAGATTACATTTTGAAACTTTGTCAAAAAGAGGTTGTGGCCCCCAAAAGTGGAGGTTGTCTATCAAATATCATGAAATGATATTAGAGATAGTAAAAGATAGAAAGGATCTAGATTTTATGTACCATGAGCTCACTTAACTTATTAGTACAAGTCAACTCATATGTTTTTGACCATGATACATGTATATATATGCATAAATGTATGTACATTCAAGTTATTTTTTTGTATCGTCATACATATATACACATGTACATTTGAATTATCTTTTTGGATCATCATACATACGTGCATATGTACATTCAAGCTATTTCATGGATCATCATACATATATACATATGTACACATGTACATTTGAGTTATTTTTTGGATCGTCATACATATGTACATATGTACATTCGATCTATTTTTTTGGATCGTCATACATATATACATATGTACACATGTACAATCGAAAATTAATACCATATATTACATTTGGTGATACTTTCAAATATAAGTTTTGGACCATGATATTACACTTGGTGATACTTTCATATGTAGAGGAGGTATTAATTTTACTAAAGACCATAGAATTTAAATTGATGCTTACTATTTTAATTAAGTTGAATTATTCTAATTAACAATAGAGGCCATTTACAATATTTATGACTAAGATTAGTCATCAATACCAACTCTAAGAAGATACTCATAGTCCAGTTTATCAAGATATCAATGATAACGAGGCACATGATAGACTCAAAGAAAGATTTATTTAAACAACATCCATAATTAAATATTTGTTTAGATCACTCTAGTTTCATTAACAAAGAAATAAAATGCTTCTATAATGGTAACAATAATATTTATTGGATTTCATAGTATCTAATTTCACCTCATTATTCCTCTTAATCCTATACAATGGCACCTTAGAAGATAATGGCAATAGAATACAACTCCCACATATTCACAATAATGAATGTACAACTTCTAACTTAGAATCATAGGATGGTGGGTTTCTTATTTCTTAAGAATATTTAATAATTATTGAATTAATATTACATGAGTACCTAAAAATGAAAAAAGATTATTTTGACTCTACCATACAATTTGAGTTAATATTCCTAATAGATGATGAAGGGAGAAAAAAGAAGGAGGATAAATTAAAATTATAAGATAAGACATACAATAAACTTATTATTTATACGCATGTACATTCAAGTTAAGTATATATTATTATTAATTTTTAACATTTAATAATGAATGTAGGTCTATTACAAGAATAAATTGATCTTAATTTAAGACACTTAAAATAACAAAATATTAGAAAAACATACATGATTTTTTTTTAAATCAATAACTCTACTAGCTAAATATCAAGATTTATCATCTACAATAACATGATCAATTCTAGGTAACTTGAACTAATTATAAAAATATAACATGGGCTCATAAAACATCTAATAAACAAAACAGTGATTAAATTAAACATCACATATCAGATAAACAAAGTGTAAAATAAAACATACAAATGTCAATTAAATCATCACATGTACATCTGCAACATACATGTAAAACAATTATGTATTGTACATATAATCTCATCAAACAAGGATCATAAACTAAGTTGGTGGGCTCTCCACTAATCCATGTCCTGAATTTTGACTCTGCACAAGAAAGTACGTGTATACAAGCACACATATATATAATCACATGGTAGAAATAAATATTACCTCAACATAAGTATGCAAATTTTACCTAGCTTGATCCATCATCTGCATCATTAGAGCATGCACATGCCATAGGAATCCAAGATGAAGAACTCAAACGTGATCCACAAACCTGGATCATATATGCATATGCATATACATATATGTGTGTGTGATAAAAAATTATTAACATGCATGTCTTTGAATTGAAATGAGTTCTCAAAATAGGTATATCTTTTTAAATCTTAAAATATTTGGATGTGACCATGTGTAGGAGCAATATGAGGCTGCAAATCTGCCATTGTATCCAACGTAATAGGATGTTGTATATAATTCAGAATTAAAATTGTGTTAAAAATTTTTGAAGTTGAAATCTACTACTTAACATCAATTAAATAATATGGTTGCTGAGAAAACAATGTACCTCACAAGACTTGAAGGCTCTCCCAATCCTCCTGACCTCAGATGAATGGAAGGATAAGTGGTCAACGTCTATATCTAGAGATGCATCCTCTATGCCAACAAGTAGACTAGTATAGTGACCTCAAACTAGAGCAGGAGGTGTAAAAGTATGATGCCTATGATGTGGGGGGGTTGTAGGAACATGCAGCAATAGTATATGTTGTAGAGGCTCAAGTGTCACATCGACTTGTGTAGGCCGAGGAGGGGGTGTGGGATCAATTCATGTATGTGGTGGAGGGGTTTTAGGATGCACTAGAATTCCCTCCTCTCTCCCCATATCACCCTAAGATGCTCTACCACCATGGCTATTAGATCCACCTCTATGTACATGTCATCTCACGTGTGTCGCTACAGACTTGATTGAGATCACATACTTAGAAGAAATAAATGAGTAAGCATCAAATAAATCACTAGACAACAATGCACTCATCTGCTGCAAAGGATCAACCTCTCTCAACCGATAGACATCAAGGGGAGATGGTATGAGTGCGTGAATGTAAGGATCACCACTGCTCGATGTCACATTTGTAGCCTAAGGGTAGCTTGCGACCACAACAAATATCTCTCGATGCAACCAGATGACATCTAATAAACCTGAGTGTCAATGCGTGTAATGTTGGAGAACATGTGTTGCCTGGCATCATCTGTTGCTACATTTATTGCTTGTGATAATTCCAAACATTTTGGCAGAACCAAAAGGTTTGGACCAACTAATGCCCATTTATTAACATGCACTAGTGCATCAAGTGGTCTATATTTACCGCTTAGCCTCCCCCTCCCCTGCCCAATATTCGTTGGTATAGATGCGTCCATGCCCATGTGAAACTCTGCAAACAATTGTTTGTAGAAACAAAGCGGCAACTCATCCTTTTGTGGTCATCTATGATGAGCTGCCAACCACCTAGGATAGATAAATGGAGCCACAATTGGATCAATACATCTAGTCACTAAATTGCCCCGGACCTTATGTTGACTCCCTTGATAATGAGGGAATATGGTAAGCACCTATGTGGAAGATACACCCTCTGAGATGGTTTTCCATCCCATCGTGCCAGTCACACTACGAGAGAGGGAGTTATAGAAAGAGTCAATAGATATATGATCATATGAATTATATGTATGAATAGTGTCAATCATGTTCATCAACTCATCCCTAATGCTTTGTGCCCTTTCCTTATTTGGTTGGTTAGTGACATTCAATAATGTATTGTCAAGATGTTGTATGGCACATTGTAAAGATTGAATGGTTTTAGCAAAAAAATGAGCCCTAACATCACTATCATGACAAGGTATTTGACCAGATTGACTAGATGTTCAACCACCCTCGCCATGAACACTATCATCAGATGGATGATCAGCCATGTGGAAAATATCTGCATGTGTAGTTATAAAAGCAAATAATTTTAAAACTAATTATTCAAAACTATTTTTAAATAATTCAAACTAATTATTCAAAACTATTTTAAAATAATTCAATTTAACTCTAAAAACTATTTTAAACTAATTCAAACATATTTGAAAATGATACAAATTTGTAATTTAAAGTAGTTTGAAGTAATTGAAACATTTGATACAAATTACTTTAAACAAACATTAAAATTAAATACACATACATACACATACACATACACATACACATACACATAGAAACACATACATACATATATATGGACAAGTACATACATGTACATATACACATACACATACACATACACACACTTACACACATATATACACACATACATAAACATACATACATACATACATACACACACACATACACCCACATACATACATACAGATATACATACACTCATACACAAATACACGCACATACATGTACATACACATACACACATACATATACATACACATACACACATACACACACACACACACACACACACACACACATACCCCCGCATACATACATACACACATTCACACACATGTACATATACATACACACATGTATACATACATATACATTACATACATACACACATACACATACACATACACATACTTACATACATATGTACACATACACACATAAACATACATTTACACACACACACACACATACATACATAACCACATACATACATACATACATACACACATACATACATACATACATACACACACATACACCCACATACATACATACAAACATACATATACTCATACACATATATACACACATACACGCATACATACATACATACACACATACACCTACATACATACATACATACGTACATACATACATACATACATGCATGCATGCATGCATGCATACATACATACATACATACATACATACATACATACATACACACACATGTACATATACATATACATTACATACATACACACATATAAATACACTGTTAATATTAACTGGTGACTGAGAGGCGGGGGGTGAATTAGCACTATATCGGTTTATTACAGATTTAACCTTAATCAAAACTCTTATTCAAACTTTAACACTTATCAATATAAGCAACATTAATAAGAAACATGCACACACAAAATTAAACACACATGACAATCAAGATTTATCACGTGGAAACCTAAATGGGAGAAAACCACAGTGTGAGTAGAAACTCATGAAATTTGCACTATTCTTAAGTATGCCTGATGAGGAGCCATCCCTATTGGGAGATTACAAAGACATTGTTAGGTGCCACCCGGTTAAGGGATTTTCTTCAAGCCTTGTTAGAACCTTTACCCTGTTAGAGGTAGCCTTGTTAAAGGACTTAAGGTCATCATTTAGGATGTCACCCGGTTAAGGGATTTTACTATGCTGCAATTATTAAAGAGCAACAAGTCATTGATCTGATGATGACACTTTTCTGTCATATAGATCCGTTCTATATCTGCTTCAATCTCTGTGCAGTGATGGCTTCATCGATTCATGAGGAACCCTTCTGCACTTTGCTTATTCTACACATTTTCTCTAACTTACAACCTCAATCCACTTACAACTCCATCAACTTGCAAATTCAAGATGAAAAACATGTATATAGTTGTCTTCAATCTTGGTGCTCCCTTTCCCTCCAAAACATGAACTCAAAAAATCATTCTATGGGCCAATTCGTTTGTTCCTCAAATCTCACCGATTATACCAGTGGGACCAGTCGTTCATGCCACAAATCTCGTCGGTTCTCTAACAAGCACTCCGACTTCAACTAGCACTTTCTAATTTGAATAGATCTACATTTCACCATTGTGATATGTTGTTGTTTGTTTTCTTTATATCGATGAACCTGCTTTACTCAGCTTAATCTACTGGTTGCTTCCTGTAAACCAGTATCTCTGCTCACTAGTGGAAATCTTTAGTCCCATGTTCCTTACCAATCCACTATAACCCTTTTCCGATCGGTTATGATGACATCTGAACCGGTATTGTCATCAATGACAACTTCTTAAGTACTCCAAACTTCATGATGCCAACATATACACATACATGCATACATACATACACACATACATATATACATACACATATGCATGCATACATACACATAGATACATACATAAAAATACACACATACACATACACACATACATACACATACACACACACACATACACATACTTACACACATACACATACACACATACACATACATACATACACATACACATATACATACATACACATACACATGAATACACACATACACATATACATATACATAAATACACATACACATACACATACATACACACATACACACATACACATACATATAATACATATACATACACATACATACATATATATACACATATGTATACACACCTACACATACACATACATACACATATACATACACATGCAATACATACACATACACATATACATACACATACACATACACATACATACATGCATACACACATACATACACACATACATATATACGTACACATATACATACATATATACACATACACATAAACATACACATACACATACACACATACACACATACACATACATACACATACACATACACATACAAACATACATACACATACACATATAAATACATACACATACACATACATACACACATACACATACACATACACATACACATACACATACATACACATACACATACACATACACATACACATACACATACACATACACACATACACATGCATATGCATACACACATACATACATATACATACACATACATACACATACACATACACATACACATACACATACACATACACATACACATACACATACACATACACATACACATACACATACACATACACATACACATACACATACACATACACATACACATACACATACACATACACATAAACATACATACACATACACATACACATACACATACTCATACACATACACATACAAATACATAAATATGTACATGCATACACACATACATGCATGCATATATACATACATGTGTACTCACATACATACACACGTACATACATACATGCATACACATGTACATACACACACACACATACATGCACACACATGTACATCTATGTATGCATGTGTATATGTGTGTGTGTGTGTGTGTGTGTGTGTATATGTATGTATGTGCATGTGCAAGTACATGTGCAGGTGTAGGTGCAGGTCTAGGTGCAAGTGCAGGTGCAGGTGCATGTGCAGGTGTATGTATACAAGTGAGTCTGGGTGTGGGTGTATGTGTTTGTGTCTTTGTATGAGTACAGGGATTTTCTTTGCTACATGTGTAGTGTATTGATTAGAATTTTTTATGATTTAATAAGGGTAATGAGGAAAAAAAAAAATTTGTCATCATTTAATAGTAATTTGGCCATATTTTTCTAATGGTTTCATAGTCTGGATTTTCAAATTTTGCTAGGTTTAATTTATTATTAACATTTTTCTAATGCTTTCATTCTATAAAAATTCAAAAAATTGATAAACTAAACAATAAAGAAAACATAACAACAAATATATTTATTTTTTAAACTACAAATATATATATATATATATATATATTGTAAATACCTAGAAAAACAAGGGTCGAAACTAATCTCCCTTTGCAGTTCGGTCGAACTCCCAAATCTCCTAGGTGCCAAATGAAGGACTGATGGCAAAAAAATCGATTTATAAAGCCGATAATCTGGTCGAACTCAATCCGGCCAGACTGAGATCGGCTGGACTACTTGAGCCATTTCAACACCACACGTGTAACACGGGGTGCCACATGGCTAGAGAGTAGTTTGACCGAGCTAAGTCCACCCAGACTACCCCTGGTTAGCCCCAAATGTGACAGAGCTTCATGCTTTTACCCTTCCAATAAAATATACAATGCTATGGATAGTAAAATATTATGGAATCACATGGACGAGATTTAAAAAAGAATGCATCATTAATTTTAAAAGATAAACTAATAAAGAAAGTTCCAAAGTGGATTAACTTTGAGAGTAGGACTATAGACATGTAAGAGATCTCAAAAAGAGAATGCATTATCAAAGATGAAAGATAAATTAATGAAAGAAACATCTAAAGAGAACACAATTTCAAAAGAGTAGAACTATAAGAAGAGAAAAAAATCATTTCTTGTAATTTATAATATTCATTTTTAAAATCTCATTTCTTCCATTAAAAAGATTTGATTGAAATTTGAATATCTTAATATTTTCCTACTTAGGTTGGACACATTAAATATGCCCATAGATTGGTCATGTTTTTTTATATTAAAAAGTAGCAAAACAAGGATGATGACCCTTTACACTAACAACCCATTGGTAGCATTAACATTAATGACACATAGAGTAATATTATCCTAACAATAAATATTAAAAACCATAAAGGGTCAAAACCAAATAGCTAAATGAAATAAAATCCTAACAAAAAAGACCAAAAAGCCTATAGTAGCCACCCAATGGCTATTTGAGTACATGGCTCCAATCATCAGTAAGGAACTTAAAGAGTTCCTTGTAATTTCCTTCTTTTTCAGCATCATTTCCTAAGACTTTCCTTTGCATCAGGTACATGGAGGTAGCTCAGAGCTATGCATCACCTTCATATTGAATTTGGAGACACTGACTATCTTATGTTCTATCTCCAACACCTTCTTCCTCAAAGCCTCTAATTCCTCCATCGTAGTCCTATAGTTGACACAATTGCGCTCACTCTCTCCATATTGGATTTCCTCCTCTTCTAGTATTACATCTTGGGTCAGGTCCAAGGGTTCATTTAATTCAAAGTTGTCACTAGGTGGTTTGTCTAAACTTTTTGCCTTCCACATGCCATCCTACTCCTCATCTTCATCCTCAACTTCTTCCTCATTATTTGTAGCTTCCTCCTCGTCCTCCAATTCTTCATCATAATCAACTAAATTATTGCCTGTAGTTTTTTTCACCGAGCTGTCAACCAACCTATTCGAGCATCTATGAGCGCTTCTACTCTTACCATCATCTTCGACACCCTCCTCCTCCTCTTCACTAACCACTTCCTAAATTGTGATTTTGTGTTTTTTAGCCAAGGTGAGGGTCTCTGACATTTCCATTTGTTTCTTTGTGTCAAAGCTAGAAGCTAGGATTTTATCTTTAGCCCCCAATTCCAAGGTGGAGGTAGTCAAGGAACCAAGGCAAGAGAGGGTTTTGGAAATGGAAGGAATTTGCAATCTTTTCTTTTAGTTGCTACTCGAGAAGTCAAGAATTGTAGATGCAAGGAGAGAGTCAAAGTGCAAGGCTTCAAGGGCGTCAAAGACCAAGAGCTATCAAGGCAGACAATGGGCGAGGTGGAAATGGTATAGGAAAAATATTAGGCCTTGGTGGAGGGGAATCAGTTGTCTAGGCAGATAGAGGGCGAGGTGGAAATGTTACAAGGAAAAAAATAGGCCTTGGTGGAAGGGAATCGACTTCTTGCCATAAATTTTAGCTAAGTCCAAAGCATCATGAATAGAACTTTCAAGAGAAGTAAGCATAAAAAATGTAAGAGAATGCAAGTCATGGTTTCAAAAATGGTTGAGTAGAGGAAGATGATAATAATAATCAACTTTAAATATTCCTTCTAAAGTAATAAAATTCATTAGCATGAGACAAACGTCACTCCAAGGGTCAAGTAATTTAGCACAAGAAAAACCACCATGGAGCTTGACTGGTTCCTCGTCCTCTCTAAAGAATTCGGGCTTTTTCTATCTATGACCCTACTCTGCTTCTTCCATTTTCTCCCCCTCATGGAGAGTCTCATCACTTTCCCAATAAACTCTTCACTTATTTTGAATGAAATTCCCCCCATAGTAACCCTTTTGTCAACCCAAGACCTAGCAAACTGAATTGAAAGATTTTCATCGATATCCATTTATGCTTTCTATAAACGAAGCCACCCCACCCTCTTTACAGATATGGAAAATAGTGTTATTCCTTTTGAACTTAGCATGATATCTGGACTTGATCCTAACCTTGTCCCCACCCATAGAAGTCATCACTATAACACATAGAACTTGAAACTTGGCCTTTTCTTTTCCCCATAGTTTGTAGTTAGCCGATAAAACAAATTTTATAGCCTTAACACTAGAGACCTTAGATAAAAATATACCAACGATGATGTAATAATTAAACGATGCTCGTTGTAAACCCCAAACGTGCCAACCTTCATCCTTTGGATCAAAAAGGAGATCACGGTGGGATTTTCTATCATAGGAAATAGTAATATTTAAGGCAACCATTAAAGAAACATTATGTTTTCTCCTAATAGTCATTTCAATAGTCTGGTGGCACATGAAATGATGATATCTCAAATTCATAAGATCAGTCATGTTACATAAATAATACTACACATTATTAACATTAATTTTAGCATTATTTAAATAAGTTAAATAATAAGCTAGGCAAGTTCCTCTATCTTGACAATCACTTAGAAGATCATAACATGGAAGTATATTTCAGGATTTGTGTGAGTATATCAAAGGATGTGGAGGTCCCATCAGGAATTGAACTGATGTAAGACATGGGCAATGGGACCCAAGTGATTGATAGGGAGGACAAGCTTAATTTGTGTCTACAATGCATGTCACTATCCCACGCCTCGAACAGTTTCCATTCCAAAGTCTCTGTTAGATCTCTCCACAAATTTGATCAATCCTTTTTTGGTAACTCAAAGATAAATCTGTGCAGGGATCCACTCTCAAATATGGAGAAAGAATTGATAGATTCAATGTGGCTAGAGAAAGTAATCCAGGAGGTTGGGAATATGGAGAAGGGGAGTGGAGGCCCAAAAATTCTCCGTGTCAACTCTCCTGATGACACGACGGGTACCCATAACAATGAGGTGCCCATTGCACAAACAACAGGTGAAGAGGAAAATGTTTGAGAGAAGATAGAAGTTGTTCATGAGATAATAGGATCCCTCTAGGTTGATTTGGATGGAACAAAGTTTCTAGGATTATCAGAAATATCATTGCCAAATCTGAAGGCACATTTTGAGGAATGATATATCAACATGTTATCATCTAGAAATACACCCTTGCTAAGTTGCAGTTTTTAGCTTTCTAGTGAAACATGGAAACACTCCTAAGGTTGTGGGTACCCTTGAAATTTGGAAGTGAATCTCCAAATAAGGCTAGCTCCTAGATGGTTTATACCTAAAACTACTAAACTCACAAGGAAAACGGAGAAAGATAACTCAAAAGACTAAAACTAGAAATAAAAGAAAAATGAAGTGATTCACTAAACTAAAATAAGATAATGAAAATTTAGAATTTCAACACTTGGCTTCAACCAATAAAAAACAAATATGCACAATTCATTACTATGTGCTCTTGCATAAGTATTTCACTAAAATACCTTAACACATAAACCAACTTAAGGGAAGTTTAACTTCACAATCAACAAGCAAAATGCACCCCTTAGGCACAATTAGTGACCTGCACCAAACACACTATTTGTAGAAAGGTAAAACTTATGAGACTAGAAGGGAATTAAAGTACTTCCACAAATAGCTTCATAAAATCATTTCATATACACTAAACTACAAAGAATGAAAAGACAATTAATTCATTACCATCAATAACCAAGGTATAATCTATATTCCATATCTCTAGAGTTACAAAATATGACCAAAATGCAAAAGGACTATCAAGAGTCACTAATACCAAAAGTGCATAATCTGAACCGAGTTAAAATGAGCTACAACATGTGACTAAGTATCCACCTCCAAGTGGTTTCACCAAAAAGGCTCTAGAAACATCTTGGATCGGATGTCCCTCAAAACCCCCAAATCTAGCAACAAGATTTCTCCCAAAAGAGCTACAAAGTGTTGAAAATGTCAACTTTGACCATATCCAACATAATGACTCCTCAAAAATAAAATTATAAACTCAAACTGACTCATAAAGAGTCCCTAGATACCCTCCACATTTCCTCAAACCACTTCCAACTTCTTCCAACAAACCTTGACTACTTCATCATATTTGGTCAAAAAAACATAAATGTCTTCCAACACTTGGCCAAAACTACCCTCCACTTCTCTATTCATATTGAATAATATTTCTATGTGACACTTTTGCATTTAAAACATAACAATTGGTTAAGTGTTTTATAAAAACAACACTCTAACCATTGTTTTGCAAATGAATAATATGCAAGAAGGGACAAGGTTTTAAAGAATGAGGCACAAGTCATAAAACCTAGCCCACGGTGGTATTAGTTACAAGGTTTTATTTTAAAACTAAGGCAATAATGACTTCATGGGTTGAGATACTTCTAGGGTATCCTAGCCTTAAATCATGCTTTGTGGCCTCCTTAATTTAATTTTAAATTTTGCATTTTTTTTTCTCTTTGTTGTGGCTCCCAAGCAAGGTGAAAAGGAGGGTTTTTTGGAAATGAATGAAGTTTCTCTTCTCTCTATCGTTTTCTCCTTAGGCTGTGAGGTAATATTTTCTAGGTAGGTTAAAATGATAATATTTTTTGTTTACATTTTTCTATGTGCTCCACTATTCCTTTCACTAAAAGTGATGCTTCATAATGTTTTGCTCTGCTTTTGAAATTTCGTTTTGAAAATGATGACCTTTCTGAGTTTTTCCTCCTTGCTGGAAAAAGAAAAGGTTTCTCTATCTATAATGTTACATTTCATTTTCTAAAGATTACATATGAATCTGTTGTGAAGAAACATGCTCAAAACCCTTGTCTAGGATAAGCACTAAAAAGACATTTCTTGTGATTTTGTTGCACTTTCCTGAAGAGATAAATTGTATTTTGGTTGCGGCCTTGTAATTTTTATTTTTGCAGAGATTGGGGCTTCTGTTTACGACCATGGCCTTACACTTTCTTGTGTATTATGTGAAACTTAAAGCTTCCTATAAAAGGCATGCCTTTTCCACAAATCTTTGGTACTTCATATTAAAACCCCACCAGGGATTTTGGGTTTCTTATGATGAGTCCAAGGCTGCTATTTGTCTACTCTAAGACTTCATTACCATGTTCATCATCATTTAGGGTCTTCTTCTCTTTGATCCTTCCTTTATACCCTCTAACTATGCTTAAGAGAAGATGCTAGGACTGCTTTTTACACATTCATTTTGTAATTTTTGACATTCAAGATTGCACTATTGATCTGTGTATCTTCAATGATCATTTTCAATTTGTCTACCTCCATAAATCTTCATACCATAATGTCATTTTTTTTACAGTTATTACAGAGTGCCTTGGCTATGCATTTGATTCATTTGGTATGACTGCGACTAGCTTCTATAAGCCTTTGTTCTCAGACTCCTCAACATTGCATCTTAATGCTTTTGACAACATTGATTTTATTTACAAACTCTTAGATCTCAATGTGTTCTTTGATGATTGAAGTTTGGAATACAAACCCCTAAATGCTAATCTCATTGTGCTTTGAAATGATCTTTTCTCATGTCACCATGACTACCTCTGAATGCTCTTCTCCGGGCTTTGGTTAATATAGGAGCGTTGTGACTATATTAGCTGCAATATACCTTTATGATTGTTATTCATGAATATCAATGCTCTTTTTGAACTACTCATTTGATAAAGGTCTCTTCGAGGCTTTTGTGATGACTGTCCCTAAATCAATATCATTGTTGCTTTGATCTCTAGACAGTTCCTCTATTGTTGCTCTTTCACAAATTGCTTATGTGATATGATATATACTTGCACTATGAGATGGATTCTCATTCATTTTGTTTTAGACCTTTGTATACTTTGACTATCCTGAACTTCAATACTTTTTCCCTCTATTAAAATGAAACACTACTAAAACCTTTGCTTGGTAAGATCCATGTCACTGTCCTTAAATATTTGATGCCACTGTAACAGTATTGAAATCACAACTTGTGCTTTTGACACTCTCCTCCTTTCAATGGATGATCTTTCTTAGACTTCTATGAAGTACTTTAATCTCTTGTAGCTGCTTGAAAGGCTTATGACTGTGTCTTGACAATAGACCTTAACCTTTTTCTCAACCTTAATATATATTGCCCACTAGACTGCTCTTTTTTTTTATATAACATTATACTATCCTTAAGGCTCTTGTAGATGCTTGGAAGGTCTGTTCACTATTTGAGGATTGATTTATTGTACTATAGCAACTAGATCGTATGTCCTAAAGACTGTTATAAAGCTTTTGTCTTTTTCGTGTTCAATAAACCTATGTTATCATGGATTTAAGCTCTGTGTAGACTATATTATTGGGACTATTAAGATTGTCCCTTCTCTTTCGTATTCATGATGCTACAAATGGTATTTCAAACCTTTTGACTACTCCATCCCTTTGTTGTGAATGTCACCATTATACTGTAGTTGTTCATTGATGCCTTCATGGCCACTAAACTTTGAGGTTTATGTTTTTGATACTAAGACTGCTCTATAGACTACCATATGTTGTATTTTCCATGGTGTGACAGTCTATAGAGCAGTAAATATTTCTTACACTGAAGATCCTGGATGATTACTCTTACTGCTCTTGACTTCTGGCATTCATACCTTCCCGATCCTTACTCTTACATTGGCAAGAAACAAGTGATTGAAGTTTGATTGTAACTTATGAAACTGCTATTTTCTCTTTTGAGTTGTCTTCGACAGTTCAACATGTGACTATTCTTTTCAGCATGTCCAGTTTACACTTGATTCATGCACTATTTTATTTTATCCGTGATGGCAAAGAGCATTGCTAATTTTTATCTATCATCTGGATTCCTGTAGCTGCAAATTTCACTGCGACAACCTCTGATGTTAAACTAAAAGGTTTCATGACATGATGTCTCATCCCTTTAATAGTTCTTCTATTCTAACAATCCTCTTGTGCATTTATTGACCATCCATGATAGTAAATCTGAAAACTTTACTGTCATGAATGATGAATGATTTCAGAATAGTTGTAAAGTGGAAAATTGGATCCTATTGACTCCCCACCTAGGACAGAGAAAGGAAGCCACTAAGATTATTTTCACTTGGGAAGAACTTTACATTCAAAAGAGGGGTTGAATCCACTAGATCCGAATCCAAGAGAAACAAGGATGTGAATTCTGAGTGGATTGCAAGTGGTTAAAGTATGATTTACCCTCTTTTGTAAATGAGAAAGTTGGTTTGTTGACTATGTGGAAAAGAGAGCGGAAATGAGTGAAATGAGGAGCTACCGATTTGGGATTGCGTTGTAACTTCGGATTTGAGATAATTAAACAGATGTGGATCTGCCCTATAAATTTGGAGAAAAGTCATCGGGACCGTGGCGGGAATGTACATGGTTTGCCACAAAATCCGCGAAATGAAAAGGGTTCTTTTGTCTCTAAAAATGAAGCCCAAACCTACAATTATAGCTGCGCACCTGCAACCTACACACAAAAAAGAGAAGAAAGGGGGGTTGTGGATAGGAGTTTGCGTTAGTCAAACACCAGTTGAGGAATCAACCCAGAAAGAAAGTAATTACAAATGCTTGAATGTAAACAATGGAGATGTATACCTTGTAGATCTACAAAGTGTTGATGATGATTGCTTTTCTTCTTGAATGTAATCACAAATGTCGTAAGAAATGGCATGTAAAATTACAAAACCCTAACACACACACACACACATGCTTGCAAATGAATGTTGTAATTTTTCTCCAATGGATGAATGAAGAAGACTTGAATGCTTGAATGCTTGATAATGACCTTGAAATCTTGTATCTTCTCCTTATTCTCTTTATCTCTTATCCTTCATCTATGCTCTATTCATTCGTCCTTGAATGAGAGTATTTAATTCCCTTTTATACATGCCTCAAGGATTAATCTTCAAGCACTGAAGGCCGACAAAGAGGAATAACAAACCCCGAAGCCAAATAATGCATAGGAGATCGAACAACCCGCACATAGGACCACCGTAGGAGGTGGGGACAGGGGTTCCATGTCACAATCCTAGGGGGACAGAGGTGCCACACCCCTGTTCTGCCTTATTTTGGGGCCCGGACAGGGTCTAAAGCAGATACAAGACATGAAGGAGGAAGGGATAAGGGAAATCCAAAAATATGTCCTGGTTAGGGAAGGAGATGTCATCGCCAAGGTGAGGACCCCAAATGTGGTTAAAATTGCAGGGGCCACAATTTTATGACACTACATTTATCCCCCACTTTAGCGGGAGTATGACTTACACCACTACTGCTAGTAAAGTAGAAGAAAAGGGAGATGAAGATGGGAGATGCAGAGAAATACCACAAGGAGTATAAGACATCACTAATATTGAGGGAAAAAAAGCCCCCAATCTTAGGTTCTTAACTCATGCCAACATATGCATGAGCACACAAAACAAAAAGGCACAAGACACACAAAACAAAGAAAAAGCGCAAAAAGACACACGACAAGAACAAGACACAAGACGACAAACTAACTAGCCGAAGAGACCTCGAGCTCAAATGTCTCAACAACTACTCAGGACATAAAGACCAATGCATTCACATAAACACGAGCGACCTTATAAAAGAGAAAAGATGACATCATTCATGAACTATCAATAGTAAAACTATGAGTTCATGAGAGGAAGAAGAGAAAGAACATGAATACACACTTTGATGATCCATGAGAAGAAAAAGTGAAGAAGAAAGAAACCATGGACATCTCTCCCCTAAAAATAGGTGATCCATGGAGAGAAGGACATGGAAAATCTTGCCCCTAGAGCTTTCCTAGGTGATCCATGTAAAGAGAGAGATTGAGAACTTTGTTAGTTCCACTCAACCTCATACGCGTGTGTCCAAGTGAGGTTCGAAGCACCTCATAGGATTCTATTCCTGAGTATGCTACAACATGTATAGAATGTATAGTACAAGTGTCAAGAAAGGTGTGATATCTTTCTCTAAGAGACCATGCTCTGGTTCCAAGAATAATCACCTCGCATAAGAGAAAAGTGATATCATCTCGCTCTAAGAGATTGTACACTGGTTTTGAGAATGACCCACTGTACAAGAGAAAAGTGATGAAATCTTTCTCTAAGAGGTTTCCCTCTGGTTCCAAGAATGTCTCACTATACAAGACAATAAAAAGTGAAGATGTCTCTCTCTAAGAGACTGTGCTCTGGTTCCAAGAATGACCCACTATACAAAAAGTGATGACATCTTTCTCTAAGAGGTTTCCCTCTAGTTCCAAGAATGTCCCACTGTTCAATGCATGAGAGAAGTATAGTACAAAGGAGCAGTGTGGGTGCCCCCCCTTAAGATGTTAACATATTCTAATGTTGATATCTCAAGGAAAGTAGAACAAGGACACCTACCTTCATCACAAAGAAGATATCTGCCATGCAACAATGTCATAAATCTAAGCAAGAGAGGGAATACTCTTCAAGAAAGGATAAGATAGTTGAAAAGAGATATCTTACTATAAGTGTAAAGGTGATCCTTGGAGGAGAAGAGATCTTTGTTCAAAAATACATCTACCCCCAAGAGGAGTTGTCTTAGACAAATATAACATCTTCTATAACAAGAAAAGGAAAGAACAAGAATGCAGTCCTTCCTCCTATTTCTAGGTGAAAGGGATTCTTGATGAGGGATGACTCACGCTTATCCCCCAAAGGGATGGTTGTATTTATCATAGATGTACATTACCAATTGTAAAAGAGGTCGTAGTCAAGGATTAACACGTCTTGTATAAGAATTCTTAAGCCAATAACCAACAATTTTGCACAAGGAATGAGATCAAGTAATATAACTCATACCATCCACTTAATAGAGAAAAGTGGATCCCGAGAGAAAGAGAGAGAGAAGAATCATTGCCCCCCAAGCTAAGGAACAATGAGAAGATCTTAAACAATCTACTAGAGAGAGATTAAACATAAGAAAATCTGCAATGAACTTACATGAACACATGCAAGAAAAGACATTAATAAATGTAAAATACATGTCTCGAGAAGTGGTAATCTTCGAAAAGAAGAGAGAAAAAGAATCATATATTCCCTAAGGGATATTAGTCATAAAAGGATACCATTGTAAGAAATGATAATCACATATAAAAAATGCAGCCCCTAAAGGAAATAATGATGCAAGGGAAAGAAGTTAAAAGGGAAAGGAGTGAAAATCCTTGCCCCCCAAGTGAGGAGAACAAGGAGAAATATTACACATGTTATTATGGTGATTATTTTCAAGTGATATGTCATCCTAGTGGAACATAATCCTCTCAAGGAAAGGATACATACTTCTCAATAGAACATTCCTTAGTAAGGGGCATATCATACTTCTGAATAATTGAAACAATAGAAGAGGTAATATTTCCAAGAGAATGAAGGAAAGAGAAGAAGTGCAATACTCATTAAAGATGCCCCTCTCCAAGCAAAGAGGAAAACCAAAGAACAATTATATGGTCACATAAGAATAACCCTATGCAAGAAAAGAGATATAATAATGAATTATGCACAAAGATAGAGATAAATGTATAGAAAGAAGAAGAAAAATGGACTTCATGTTGCTGCCCCAAAATATGTTAAAGTGAAACAATGCCACCACTAATGATAAAGAGCTCCTATTAAATGGGCTAATTATGCCATAGGATGAAGAGCAACATGAAGGGAAAAGATGTGCTAAGGCACAATGTTTTTACCAAGAAAGACAACTAGATCCTCTGTGAGACAAATGTGTAGATCATATTGTAGTTGAACAAATTTCTTAAATGCATAACATTTTCCAATAGAATGTGAATATAAATCATGAAAATGGCAATATTCAATACCTTTCACTTGCTTAATATTTTTGTCTTTATTTTGAGGAGGAAAGGAAATGTTCTTGTAATATTTCAATCTCCAGTAGATTCTTGCAGCTAATCTGTCAGGATGGTAAATATCATCTTCCCATGAAGGAGAGGGTTTGTTAAAAGAAGAAGTTTAATTATCCACAATTCTAATTTTGCCACTATCTATACAATCTTGAATAGATTTTTGGAAATTGGGGCAATCATCAGCATTATGGTCATGGGTTTGATGAAATGAACAAAAAGGACACTTTGAAGAAGAAGCATTCTTGTGGGCTCTCTTCATTTTTTGTTTTTGAAGGTAATCTTGAAAGTTTTGAAGTCTAAGGAATTAGTCCATAGAAAGAGGATTACCACTTCCTAGGCCTCTTGTAGTAGTTTGTGTAGGAAAGTTGATAGGGACACGAATTCCATGCTCAAATTTCCCAATTCCTTGTCCTTTAAAACCTTGTTTTGTAATTATATGAAAGCCATGACTATAAGAATGTTGCAATTGACTAGATGGAGGAACAAGATCATGAATTTCTTTGAAATATAATGTGTAAGGAGGTAGAAAATAATTTGTAGATGAAGGAGGAGTATCATGTGGAATGAGAATCTCTTTGCCTTTATCAAGCTTATCCTTTTTGGAAGATTGGGGAAGAACATCTTCATCATCTAAAAGCTCATTTTTAGTGATTCCTATGGGAGGGGAAAGGTCATGAATAAAATGCATAACATCATCCTCTCTTCATAGACTTTTATGTTGAAGATACGTCCTTGGAGAATAAGGAGGATCTAAAGATGTAAGAAAGTTGATGTTGTCATATTGCCCCCCTTGCTCAAGGGTGTGTGTAGAAGAAGAAGATGGATCCATATTACTTTCCAATGCTTGCTCTCTTATAGAAAGAGCATTGGGTAAAGCATTAGATCTCATTTCTTTCACACAAGATACCCTAGGAGAGGTACAAAGATTAGGATCTCTAAGTTTCAGATCTATCAAAGCTTTAAGAGGAGTAACATAGGAAATGCATTTTGTTAATAACATCACCATAATGCAACATAAATGATATATGAAAGCTTTGAGATCAAATAATTTGGAAATCCTAACAACACAATATGACCAAGTGCTATGAAGAAAGAGAAGCAACAGGAAATGGAAGAAACTCTTATCTGACACATGATAAATATATGCAAAAATTAATGTAATCACATGCGTAAGAGAAAGTAAATCCAATTTATTAATTGCCATTAAAAGTCTCTTAAGTGAAATCTGAATTTGCTGGAAAAGAAGATCTAAAAGTAGGACCTTTTTATGAAAATTAATTTTAAGATGTGAATTTGATGAATTTTGAATTTGTGTTCGATCTTAGAGTGTGTTAAAATTGATAAAGTACGCTAATTTTCTAGATTTGAGAAAAAAAATATAGCCAATCTCATCTCCTGAAATTTCGAGAAAAAAGTCGAGGACTGTAGCGGGAACGCACACGGTCCGACCAACTTTTTTCAAAAATATTCAGGGATGATAGAGATTATGATTTTAATGTAGAATCCAAAAAAACAGTTGACTTGGAGATGTCTAGATCGGTCAAAATTGCAGTCAAAGGTCAAAAATAAAAAGATTTTAAAAATTAGGGTTTAATTATTTGATCACTGAATTTTCAAAATTAAGAAATAGATTTGAATTGTAATTTTGAAATAGAAATCAGATTTGAAACAAGTAATTAAAAGTTTACACTTCACAAGCTTAAGTTTCTCAAAATAAAAAATTAGGGTTTTTATGCAATTAACCTCTAAAATTTGCAAATAGATCAAACTTGAAAATGAAAATCTAAAATTCACATTGCAATTAATCAGATCTAATAATGAGAAATCAAAATTATTGTGTAAGACTTCGGGTTCATAAAAATGTAAAGTGGAAAATTGGATCCTAGTGACTCCCCACCTAGGAGAGAGAAAGGAAGCCATTAGGATGATTTTCACTTGGGAGGAAATTTACATTCAAAAGAGGGGTTGAATCCACTAGATCTAAATCCAAGAGAAACAAGGATGTGAATTCTGAGTGGATTGCAAGTGGTTGAAGTATGATTTACCCTCTTTTGTAAATGAGAAACTTGATTTGTTGACTATGTGGAAAAGGGAGGGGAAATGAGTGAAATGAGGAGCTACTAGTTCGGGATTGCATTGTAACTTTGGATCTGATCTAATTAAACCGACACGAATCTATCCTACAAATTTGGAGAAAACTCATCAGGACTATGGCGGAAATGCACATGGTCTGCCACAAAATCCATGAAATGAAAAGGGTTCTTCTGTCTCTGCAAATTATGCCCAAACCTGCAATTACAGCTACGCATCTGCAACCTACACATAAAAAAGAGAAAAAAGGGGGGTTGTGGATAGGGTTTTGCCTCAGTCAAACCCAGGTTGAGGAATCAACCCAGAAAGAAAGTAATTGCAAATGCTTGAATGTAAACAATGGAAATGTATACCTTGTAGATTTGCAACTTGTTGATGATGATTGCTTTGCTTCTTGAATGTAATCACAAATGTTGTATGAAAGGGCATGTAACATGAAAAAACCCTAACACACATACACATGATTGCAAATGAATGTTGTAATGTTGCTCCAATGGATGAATGAAGAAGACTTGAATGCTTGAATGCTTGATAATGACCTTGAAATCTTGTATCTTCTCCTTATGATCTTTATCTCTTATTCTTTGTCTATGTGCTATTCATCCATCCTTGAATGAGGGTATTTAATTCCCTTTATACATGCCTCAAGGATTAATTTTCAACCACCGAAGGCCAACAAAGAGGAATAACAAACCCCGAAGACAAATAATGAATAGGAGACCGGGCAACCCGCACATAGGAGATTGGGAAACCCACACATAAGACCACCCTAGGAGGTGGGGACAAGGGTGCCACACCATTGTCCTAGGGGGACAGAGGTGCCACACCCCTATCGTACCTTATTTCGGGGTCTGGACAAGGTCTAAAGAAGATACAAGACATGAAGGGGGAAGGGATAAGGTTTGGAAATGCATAAATAGGTCCCGGTTAGGGAAGGAGATGTCGTCACCAAGGTGAGGACCCCAAATGTGGTTAAAATTACAGGGGTTGCAATTTTATGACACTACAATAGTGTTATTAGAAAAGGAAAGCACATTTTAATGACTGTCAAGATGAGAAGTAAGCATGTTGGGCTCAACCCTCGTGGGAGCCCATTTTACCCCACATGTTGATTTCAAAAAATAATTACACCTGTATTTGCACATGAAGCAAACAAGTCAGAAAACCAATGCATATTGCAGATGCTTATGATGACTTAGAATTTTTTTATTTCTTGTTCAATGTGCATATGAGTTAGTATATATAGGCATGGGGATAAATGAATATAGGATGCTTGAGATTATTCATTGCTTAGATCTCTATGATCTAACATCATCTTGATTACTCAAATGCGGGCACTAGGAGCTATCTAGAGCAACGGGAGACACAAAAGACTAGAGGCAAGAGACATAGTAGAGGGACACAACAAACTAGTCATTAAGGTAATGACTGGTCTCACCTCTTATTTATATTTATTAACTTAATCATGTATATGCTTTCTTTTATTTTCATTGAATATGTTAGTTAGTCTCACATCTTGTGTGAGACAAATGTACCTTTTTATGATCAATAAAAATATCTTTCATACAGAATATTGCCAAAACTTTTACATGTTGAAACATTCCGATTAATCAAATGAAACCATCAGATAATTTTATATTTTTGTTTATGTACTTAAACATAAATTAGGAATGGATAAAATGTACCTTTCCTTTCTTCAATTTCAAACCAACAAGCTCTACCTGAATGAGTTGTAGTGAAATTTAGGTAACACAACCATTATAGAGAAAATCAGATTGTAGAGATCTAGTGAACTCTAATTCGAGAGATGTGGAGAGGCAGGACCCTAGAGAACCTCTAACAAATGCAGATGTTGAAGGTGAGTTTAACTCTGAGTCAAACATGGATGAAAACTTTGAAGAATTTCTGGCTAAAATATTGGAGGAGAGGGGTATAGAGAAAATTTAGTCCACTTTGAAAACTCCCAAAATCAAATCAAACAAGCAATGGGGCCACTTGTCTAACAAATCCAAATTGACAATGGCTAGATGTGCAAAAGGGCAAACTAAAAAATTTCAAACAATTCTTAGAAACTAGAAGGAGTTACCTCTTCCCAAGGAACCATGAAGATCATAAGTTGGAATGCTAAGGGCTTAAATGCCCCTAGAAAATGGCGCCTTTTCAAGTGCCAAATTGAGTCTAGTAAGGCGGATCTAGTGTTGGTATAGGAAACCAAATGGAGTAAGGTGGAGTAGGAGAGAAAGATGAAGTTTTGGAGGTAGTGGGAGGGTGTTTTGTAGAATCTTTGGCGGCTTCAGGTGGAATTGGGGTTCTTTGAAATCCTGCAAAGGCCCAATGCTCTATAGTGGAGGCTCATAGTAATTGGATGATGGTATTTTTCAAGCATTTCAGGATAATCAGTGTTGGAAGGTGATAAATGTGTATGGACCCATCGCCACACTGGCTAAGAGGAAGCTATGGCAGGAACTATCCAGGAAAATCAGTTCTGATAAGGATGAGGATTATTATTGGGGGGATTTCAATGTGACCCTTAATTGTTCAGAGAAAATAGGAGGCTCAATGGTGAAGAATCAAATCCAACAAGATTTTTAGGAATTTGTGGACTCTAATCATATAAGGGAAATTGTGGAAAGCAATGGCAAATACACCTGGACCAATAGAAGGTAGGGTTTCACTTGTATTACAAAGAAGTTAGATAGATTTTTCTCTTTGGAGACTGGTCATTGGTTCCAAGCTCAGTGGATCAGACCATTTCCCAATCCAATTGATCTTTTCTTCGGACCCATATTCTGGTGGATCCCCTTTTAGGTTTGAAAGGATGTGGATAAGGGATCCCTCACTCTTGGATTTCTTGAATCAATGGTGGCAACAATGTAGAATTGGAAATCACTCCAAGATGTTTATTTTCCACAAGAAACTCACATATATTAAAGCCAAACTCAAGGAGTGAAACAAGGTTCATTTCAAGAATATTTTCACATAAATCCAGAGAATTGAAGATGAATTGAGGACTCTGAATGATGTGGTTATAGCTCATGGTATAAGAGATGAAGAGTTCAGATTGGAGAAAAATCTAAAAGAAGAACAAGCATAAATTTTGGCCAAGGAGGAACAATTTTGGAGACAAAATTCATGAGAGCTATGGCTCAAGGAAGGGGACAAGAACACAAAAAATTTCCACAATTCTGCAGTTACAACAAAAATAGAAATAGAATCCTAGAATTGGTCAAAGAAAATGGGAATGTGATCCACTCTAAAGATGAGACCAATCGAGAAGCAGTGGAATATTTTAAAAACCTCCTGAATCGAGATAATCAGAGTGTAAATCAGAGAACTTTCAAAAATGATTTCCTTAATCAAATTCCCAACATCATTTCAGGAGAAGAGAAAAGGCAGATATCTAAGCCCATCACTCCGGCGGAACTCAAAAAGGCTACATTTCAAGTAGCCCCTGATAAGGCCCCTAGGCCTGATGGATTCCTGACTTGCTTCTATCAAACTTTTTGGGAGATCATCAAGGATGATCTGCTCAAGGCTGCAGAGGAATCTAAAAAATATGCAACATTTTTGGGTGCCATCAACCATACCTTCTTTTCCCTCATCCCCAAGAAGAAGGAAGCGATAGGTATGGGTGAATTTTGACCAATTGCTTTATGTAATACTTGCTATAAGATAATCACCAAAGTAATGGCAAATAGAATAAAGAAGGTGTTGGATAAGATCATTTGAGAGGAACAGAGTGGCTTTGCCCTAGTTAGGTCTATCATAGAGGGAATAATTGTTGCTCATGAAGAAATTCACATAGCCAAGAAGCTTAGGAATCCCAACATGATCATCAAATTGGATATTCTAAAAGCTATCCGGTAGATAGAAACTTCTTGTTAGATGCCTTAGCTATATTTGGTTTTGATTGCCCCTAGATTGAATGGGTTAGAGGATGTATTGAATCTCTGAGGTTCTCCATCCTTATCAATGGAATGGCCAATGGATATTTTAACACTAGTAGGGGTTTAAGGCAAGGAGACCCATTATATCCCTACCTTTTCATCATAATGGTGGAAGCATTGGGTAAGAGCATCACAACTGCTAGGATAGAGGGACAATGGAAGGGTATTGAGATCACAACTAGTATTGAGCCAATCACACATTAGTAGTTTGTTGATGATACCATCCTTTTTGGAAGCTTCTAGGGGAGAAGCGAAAAGTATCAAGTCCATATTAGATAGTTATAGTAATGCTTTTGGGAAAACTATCAATTGGCAAAAATCCAAAGTTTTCTTTCTGAATGTTTAGTTGGGTCTACAACTAGAACTAGCTAGAATCTTGGGCTTAAAGTGGCACAATTTCCTAGGAAATTCTTAGGCCTTCCTCTGTTTGGAGGTATCATCAAAAAATGTTATTGGGATAGATTGATTAAAATTTGAAAAAAGAAAATGGATCTTTGGAAAGGAAAATGGCTAACCTCTACGAACAGATTGCTCATGGTCAAGGTTGTCTTATCGACTATTTCGATCTACTATGGATGGCTTGCCTGAAATTGTCAGAATTGATTGAAGATAGTCTCAATCGAATTCTAAGAAGATTCTTCTAGACTAGCCCTTGTGATGATCAGAAGCAACCCCTTCTTGCCTGGGATAAGGTATGCAAGCCATGGAGTGTTGGAGGTGTTAGGATTCAGCAACTCAAAATCATGAATTTGGCTCTCGGGGATAAGATTTCTTGGGGCTAAGCTTTCTTGGATCATGACCAAATCAAATTTGAAGTGGGTGCTAATTTTAAGAAGAAAGTATCTAGATTTTGATGACCCTGACAGTATCCTAATAATCATAAACCCTCCAAAAGGCTCGGCCATCTGGAATTTCATATGTGAAAGCAGGGAAATAGTGTCAAAATACATCACTTGGGAAGCTCACAATGGCCAATCAACATCCTTTTGGGATGACTCATGGGATGGACATAATAAACTAGCGATAGATCAAAGCTTGAGGGAGATCAAAGCTACAACTTCCAGGATTTGGGGAACTAGGGTATGAAATTTCAAAGAAGTAGTCAAGATTGATGGAATGGATAAATGGTGTTGGAAGTCCTTGGATTGCATCGATGCCCCCCAAAGTCAGAAAGACTCTCCAGCCAACATTCTCAAAGACATACCCATTCCAGTCTCTCAGGGAAAAGACAGAATTAGGTGGTGTGCTTCAAAGGATGGGGAATATAAGATAAAACTTGGGTATAAGCTCAAAGAAGTAGCTTTGGGGGATAGTCAATGGCCAACTAAAATCCTCTAGGGAAAATATTTCCTACACAAAGCAGGTGATTTCTCTTGCCTAGCCATCTAGGGAAGAATTTTGACTCAGGATAGACTTGCCAAAATTGGGATTTGTGGACCCAGCAGATATCAGCTATGCAAGAACAATGTGGAAACTATAGATCACCTCCTGTGGACATGTCCATATGCTCAATTCTATTGGAAATTCTTTTTGGAGAAATTGGACCTTCAACATGTGGAGCCTTAGAGCATCAAAGAGTGGTTCGTCTCTTGGCCAACTTCAATCCATAAAGGAATGTTTAGTAGCATCTGGACAGTTCTCCCTTCCACATTGATATGGGAACTCCGGAAGGAGAGGAATAGAAGGGTCTTTAGGGACCAAGCCATGCCTAGGGAAATTATTGTGTCAAAAATGGAGGCAACAATTGTTGAGTTGGTAAATGAAGTGGCCAAAAGACATATTAGAACCTCTAATACCTTTACAAATCAAGACAATGAGCTGATGAATAAATTTTCAGGCTTGGTGGTTCCTATGGGTTATGATTTGTCTCAGTCGGAGGTTTTAGATAAGCGTAGATCTATATGTTGGTAAGCTCTGGAGAAGGGATGGATAAAGATAAACTTTGACAGAGCTTCCTTGGGTAACTCAAGACTTGAAGGTGCAGCTTATATAGCTAGAGATGACCAGGGCCTCATTGTCGGAAGATCGGTTGAATATATTGGGAAGACCATGAACAACATAGTAGAATTTAGAGAAGCCTTAAAAGGGGCTGAGCTTGGTAGGAGATTGGGGGCTGGAAAAATCTACTTAGAAAGGGATTCTCTTTTGACAATAAATATAATCAGGAACCAATGGGTGGTGATTTGGTAGCTGGAGAGATGGCTTACTCCAATAACGGAAGCACTCAAAAGTTTTGAAGAATTTAAAGTATGCCATATTTATCAAGAAGGCAATGGGTGGGTACATGACTTGGCTAAATAAGTGGCAGAGCATAAAACAATCATTGACTCTCTCCACTCTGAACAATGATTTAGATATGGCAACAATTGGATGTGGAAAAGATCACAGGTATGGGAGGTTTTTTGATGGGACAATTTCCAAGGTGGTTGGCATGTGGGGATGTGACAAGAGAGGACACAATATATATGTGTCATGTTCTAACTTTTAACCAAGTGACTAACTTATTAATTCAAAAAATCATCAAACTATTTGGTTTACATTGGAATCGGTATGGTTTCTAGATGGTGATGATTTAAGTCTCCATGTCATATGCAAGGCATTATGGCAGTAAAGGCCTTTCTCACTATTTAATTCAAGTATAGGTTGGGGATAATCTCATTGTGATAGACAATCATTCCGAATCACAACCTTTTTCGAAGGTGGGAGCTATATATTGGGTAAGTGTGGAGGCAATGTCAATCATAACTCCCAACTTTTGAGAAATTTGGAAGTCATAGCCATGGATACCCATGTTCTACTAGAATCAACCAAGCATCTTATGGCCTTTCTTGGGGAGATTATGGAGAAGTGTCTCCTAATGGTTCTAGAGTCAAAACACCCTCTAATTTTGCATGCGGTCAGGAAGATTCTGGGCATGGAGTTTTTGAAGGCGACTCACAAGTACAGGATGACCACAAACATTCTGGCTATGTTTCTAGCAACATGCATTCAGTAGGGAGTTTGCAAACCTAGAACAAATATTTTTTCCTAGATGATCTTCAAACACTCCTTTTTGGGGGAAATTGATGCAGCAGCATCCCTAGTTCACAACAATCTTGCATCAACCAAAAACAATTCTTTTTTGTTTTGTTTTTTGTTTGCAGTTTTAGTTTTCCTTTCTGTGTGTCCCAGTTTTGGCTCACCGGTTCCTATGGAGTTGGATTCTACTTGGAGACTTGATCATTTTTCTTTCTTTCAAACCACATCTCATTTGGATCACTTTTTGGCAAGATATCGCTATCGGTTTCCTTGATAGTTTCTTGTTACCAGTTGTTCCTTTGTTACCGGTTGCCTAAGACCTATTCTAGTGATCTACTAGAACCCATTTTGAATCTTACGGAGCCTTGGACATTGATATCGATGTTTCTTGGCGTGTGGCCGACCTTCTACATTTCATCCTTTGGATTTTTCAGAGGAATCTCTTGGTGGAGGTCGACCTTGTTCATGTTGCACGTTACATCTTGTTCTTCAAAATTTGATCATTTTCGGGCCAACCAGATCCTTTGGATTGATATATATATATATATATATATATATATATATATATATATATATATATATATATATATATATATATATATATATATATATATATATATATGTAATCATGCTTTAGAATGTAATCAATCAAATAGAATCAGAGAGTATCAAATAGATAGACTGTGCCTAGAAGATAGATCTTTCGATTCAAGGTCTCGGTGTGACCTATTCTACCAGGCTTGTGTGTCGGTATGTTGTAACCCGGTTGTTACTGGTTGGATGTAATTAAATTTCACACAATAAAACTATTTGTTATGCATTTCCTCCATCATATCTATGTGTTCTATTGTGTTTACTCTTGCTGACCGGTTTGGACTAATCTCCTCGAGGTCCCTCCTCGCCGGTGAGTGCACCAAGTGGTATCAGAGTGAAGTTTTTTCCAGAGGTTGTGTGTCCTTAATCTTGTTTTAAGGTGGCGGATTATGGATCTCACCTGAAATTGCAGAGGACTAGCGTGGATCAATAGCGTGAAGAGGAACTAGGAATGGTGGAGCGCGTGGGAATGTAGACCATGTTGTAATGGACATGTTACGAGGAATAGCAGCCAGGTAAAAGGCTGTGGAGATAGCCCAGAGAAGAGGCCAACATATTGAGGATGTGAGCAAAGATGAAGGAGAAGAATCCCCAACAGAACAAGTGAACCTACTGGCAGTTGATCCAAAGGAGGAAAGGTTTTTAAGGGTTTTGAGTAGGGCGAACACTAAACCTCATTTTACCCCACCTGAATATGATGGGAAGTTATATTTAGATGAATTGATGGATTGGATCTCAGAGATGGAAAAGTATTTTGATTTTGAAAACACTGCAGAAGAGAGGAAGGTGAAGTATGTCTGTACCCGATTGAAGGGTCATGCATCTCTTTGGTGGAGCACTTGCAAGTTGATAGGAAAAGAAGAGGTAAAGAAAATATTAGGACATGGTATAGGATGACTGCTAAGTTAAAATCAAAGTTTGTCCTGGAAAATTATCAAGTAGATTTATTCCTAAAATTGTAGAATCTGAGACAAAAGGAATCTAGTGTGAAGGACTACACCGAAGCATTTTACAAGTTGAACATCAGATCCAGACATGTTGATGATAAAATTAAACAAATTGCAAGATATTTGAACGGATTGCGGATGTCTATACAAGATGAACTTAGTATGATCAAATTAGAGAGTGTTGAAGAGGCTTACCAGTATGCAATAAAGTTTGAAGAGAAATTGAATAAAAGGCATGAGTAGAGATAGAGAGGTAGAGGTGGAAGTTTTATCAGAGGAAGATTTCAAGGAGGAATAGGATACACTGAAGGAAGAGGAACCAGTATAGATCGGAACAAGGACAAGGAAGTGAGTGAGGAAGGTAATTCATACTGGAAGGATGATAGAAATTTCTACCAGAGGAGAGAACCGGATGGTTCCCGAAATGAGAACTTTGGAAGACAAGATAAAAGGACATTCAGAGGAACCTATATTAAATGTGGAGGAGAAGGACACCGTGCATTTGAATGTAAGAAGTCAGAGGCTACCGGAAAAGTGACAGTGGTGGAGGAGAACCCCACCAAAGCAGACAATAAACTGGAAGATGGAGAATTGTTGATGGTGAGGAGAGCTTTGTGTCATACCAGAGGAGATAAAGAACCCTTGTAGAGGAAGAACCTATTCAAGACCAGATGTAAGGTATCTAGTAAGTGTTGTAAAGTTGTTATTGATAGTGGTAGTTCAAATAATCTTGTTTCAAAAGAGATGGTGATTAAGTTGAAATTAGAGAGATTGAAACACCCTAAGCCTTACCAGATAGCATGGATTTAGGATGAACATAAGTTTTTAGTGAGTGAACAGTGTTTAGTAAAATTGAAAATTGGGAATTAGCATGATGAAATTTTGTGTGATATTATGCCTATGGACATTTGTCATCTTTTGTTGGGAAGACCCTGGCAATTTGATAGACAAGCAATACATGATGGGAGGAAGAATACATACACTATTGTGGCCAATGGGATGAAGAAAACCTTGTTGCCTTTGGAGGAACCTTTGAAGAATGAAGTCTATACAAATACCAGAATCTATCTAGTAGATGGAAGGAAGTTCATGGATGGACTGAGACATGAGAATGCATGTTTTGCCTTAATTCCTAAAAAGACTAAGAGACTGGAACTGGAAGGAGAACACTCGACAGAGATAAGAGATTTGCTGGTAGAGTATGGGGACATCATTTTAGATAATGTACTTGATAGATTACCACCTGTTAGAAATATTAGTCATTGCATGGACTTAGTTCCCAGAGCCATTTTTCCTAACAAAGTTGGACACCGGTTAACAGTGGTAGAGAATGAAGAATTGAATAGACAAGTGCACGAGCTATTGGAGAAAGGTTTGATCGGGGAAAGTCTGAGCCCTTATGTAGTACCAGCAGTATTAGTACCTAAGAAGAATGGAGAATGGAGGATGTGCACAGATTCAAGAGCAATAAACAAGATCATAGTGAAATACTGGTTTCCCTTGCCTAGGATGGATGACATAATGGACTGTTTGAGTGGAGCAAAGTAATTTACAAAGATATATTTGAAGAGTGGATATCATCAGATCAGGATCATAGAAGGCGATGAATGGAAGACATAATTTAAGACAAATGAAGGATTATATGAATGGTTGGTGATTCCTTTTGGACTGATTAATGCACCGAGTACTTTTATAAGGTTGATGAATGAGGTCTTGAAGAAATTATTGGGTAAGTTTGTTATTGTGTACTTGGATGACATTATGATTTTTAGTAAAACAAAAGAGGAGCATTTGTTGTAGTTAAGACACTTTTTGCAGAGGTTGAGAGAAGAAAAGTTACTAATCAATATCAAGAAGCGCACTTTCATGAAGGATGAGCTAGTCTATTTGGGTTTTTTGATATCTGCAGATGGTTTGAAGATCGACCCTGAGAAAGTGAAAGCCATTGTTGAGTAGCCTACACCATAAAGCATTAGAGAGGTAGGATCATTTCATGGATTGGCTATTTTTTACCAGAAGTTTATCAAAAATTTCAGTTCAGTTTGTAATTCTATGACTGAAACCATGAGGGGAGATCAAAAGGGATTCAAGTGGACCACCAGAGAAAACAAAAGTTTTGAGTTGTTGAAAGAGAAAGTGAATAAGCATCCTGTTTTGGCTTTACCGGATTTCAATAAGGTATTTCAAGTGGATTGTGATGCAAGTGGAACAACAATAGGAGTAGTTTTGATTCAAGAAGGGAGAGCAATAGCATATTTCAGTGAGAAATTGAATGATGCTCAAAAGAGATATTCAGTATATGATCAGGAATTTTATGCCATAATTCAACCCTTGAAGAAATGGAGACATTACTTGTTGCCTAAAGATTTTGTGTTGTATACATATCATCAAGCTTTACAATATTTGAATAGTCAATGTAAGTTGAATCAGAAACATATGAGATGCGTAGAGTTCTTGCAGAGTTAAACTTTTGTGTTGAAACATAGAAGTGGGAAATCTAACAAAGTTGTTGATGCATTGAAGAGGAGAAGGAATTTGCTGACATAGATGAGAGTGACAGTATTAGGTTTTGAAGATTTGAAGACCTTGTATGACAAAGACCCAGATTGTGCAGAACCTTGGAAAGCATATAGAGAACTGGTTATGGTTGATAGGATCAAATGGTTGGATTACTTCATTCAAGATGGGATGTTATTTAAGGGAGTTCAGTTATGCATACCTAAAATTTCCATGAGAGAGAACCTAATAAAAGAGAAGCCTAGTGGAGGTTTAGCTGGAAATTTTGGTATTGATAAAATAGTTGCATTGGTGAGTGAGCAATACTTTTGGCCCCATATTCATAAGGATGTTAAGAGATATGTGTAGAGTTGTAGAGTTTGTCAAATTGCAAAAGGCAGTAGTAAGAATGTGGGATTGTATAAACCTTTGACAGTACCGATAAGACCTTGGGAGGATATAAGAATGGATTGTGTACTTGGCTTACCTAAGACACCGAGGGGGAATGATTCTATATTTGTGGTAGTGGATAAATTTTCAAAGATTTCTCATTTCATACCTTGCAAGAAGACATCAGATGCATTGCATATAGTAGACCTATTTTTCAAGGAAGTGGTAAGATTGCATGGATTACCTAAGAGCATAGTTTCAGACAGAGACACTAAGTTTGTTGGCTATTTTTTTAGAACACTTTGGAAGAGGATGAAGACAGATTTTAAGTTCAGTTCTACTTTTCATCCACTGACTAATGGATAGACAGAAGTAGTTAACCAGAGTTTGGGAAACTTGTTGAGATGTTTAGTGGGAGATAAAACCAGAAGTTGGGATTCGATCCTTGCACAAGCAGATTTTTCCTATAACAATTCAGTGAATAGAAGTACTGGAAAAACACCTTTTGATATTTTTATCAGAGTGCATCCTAAAGGAATAGGAGAATTGAGAGACATTAGCAGTGAAGACTGGAAGATTCCAAAAGAAGAAGAATTTGTAGATCACATGGCAGCATTGCATACTCAGGTTAAACAATATTTGGAAGACATGAATAGAAAATACAAGGAGAAGGTGGATGAGAAGAGGAGACACAAGGAATTTGAAGTTGGCAATGAAGTGATGGTCTATTTGAGAAAATAGAGATTCTTAGTTGGGACTTATAATAAGTTGCAGATGAAGAAGTTTGGACCTTGTAAGATCTTGAGAAAGTTTAGTTTTGGAAATGCATATGAGCTATAGCTACCAGATAGTTTGAGTATTTCACCTATATTCAACATTACAGATCTTCATGAGTACCATGAACCAAAATTTTGTAAGGATGGTATTGCAAACTAGGATAAATAATTACCCCAGAATGAACCAGGTTAGATTGAAGAGATTTTGGATAGTAGGATTGGGCGTAGTACCCAAAATAGTCAGTACAAAGAATATCTTGTGAAGTGGAAGAACAGACCAATGGAAGATTCATCTTGGATTTCTCAGGCATAGGTAGACCATCTTGGTTTTCCTCTAACCCTAGCAAAGTGACAGGATCACTTTTTATTAACCTTGGATGTCTGATGCAGGAGCATCCCCGGTTCACAACAATCTTGCATCAACCAAAAATATTTTCATTTTTTTTTGTTTTCTGTTTGCAGTTTCAGTTTTCCTTTCTGTGTGTCCCATTTTTGGCTCACTAGTTCTTGTGGAGTTGGATTCTACTTGAAGACTTAACATTAACACACTACCATTATAGAATGCCTCTCAACATATATATATATATATATATATATATATATATATATATATATAATATTAAATTAATTTAGAGGGATGAAGAGACACGATAAGATAAACATATGATTATAAAAACAAAAGTTCAACAGATCAAATCAAAATATATTTTCTCTGACAAATACTTGGATAAATGGTTCCTTAAGAATTTGAGAATTTTTATCTCCAAATTGACAAATTTGTTGGTTGTAACCTTTATCGTGATCACAAGATAAGGGAATGTCTCTGCAGCTCATTGCCTCTGTCGATTATGATGTTATGCAACATACAACACACTAGGATTGTGTGTGGCAATTTTTGTTTGTCTGGTTGCCATACTACCCCATCAACATGGATTGGGTGGCCATGGTAATAGAGGATAATCCTCATCACCCAATACGTACTCTGTTATTTGACTGTCATCTTCCAACTCCTTTATGGGACCATTCAACCTTTGACCATTTGCACATAATTGGAAAAGTCCCAAATTTATCAGAATGCCTAATCATTGATGCTTCCAGGAAATCCAGTTGGAATATCATGAAACCTCATCTTGTCGTCTACAATTTCCTGCATAATCATGTTGTAGTTTTCCTTAGGGTTATGCTAGACACTTGAAGTTTCTCCTGAAGGCAAATTCATAACAATTTGAGTATTATCAATGGACCCACGATAGTTGGGAAGCCCTTGAATCTTTTCAAAACTGGCCTTAATTTCCTCCATTTCATTAAATTGGTGCCACTCCAAGTGATGTCTGCCTCATTCTTCCATAGCTTCTACATACTTCCATGTCAGTTGAGAGACTGTTGACTGCCCTACATCAAATGACTCCCCTACACTGAGCTCTGACTCACCTAAAGCCAACCTTCTCAGAGAAATAACTACTTGTTTTTTCAATTGTTACCAATCTTCTTTCAGCATCAATTATACTTGATGATGATGATTTTGCTTCCAAATCATACCTCACCAAAGAGTAGATATACTCAAATGTTTTCCTAGATATCCTGAAAAATGGCACAAATTTTTCTTCTTCATTGTTTGTACATGCTTCTCCTGAATCAATGGAATTCAGTCAATTTGGATATTACTACCAAGCAAGGATATGATAAAGAGGATAAACACCTTATTTAGATTTAAAAATGTAAACAATTCCTATACTAGGTTTACAAGGTAAGTAGGTTCCCTATAACTTTTGGAATGGCTTTTAAATTTACAAACAAATTGATTTACTAGGGAATGCTTACTGCTTAGCTAGTTGTAAAGGAAAATAACTAAAGGAAAGCATCTTAGAAAGACAGATCTCATATGATAATATAAAAAAATCATTTTGATCTTGACAATAATAAGATTTCCAATTCATTTTTTTTCCTTTCTGATGAAAGATCACAAGTATAAACTGAAACATCCAAATAAAAAATACACAGTTGCTATTGCTGCCCAGAAGCTTTTGTACAATAAATCAAAGACTGTTATACAAAGTTTTTAAGATATTGTCAATCCTATTTATGAAAATAATTTGGAAAAGGTCTTGATTGAGTAAAACTTACTCATGTAACTCAATTTTTCTTTCTAGGATGCAATAGTTCTTTCCTCTAGTATACATAAATCAAGAGAATGGATGAATCGGGCAAGGGTTTCTAGCATGCACTGAACATATAGAACTCATTTAAAGAAGCAATCCTTATCTTTTTTGTTCGTATTTATGTCATGGTGATGTTTTGTTAGTTCTCCTAAGATATATGTATAGGGTCACACCATGTAACCTATCTTTTTAAAAATAGAATGTGTAAATCAGACATCGATGGCTTGACTATTGGAGTCTCAAGCCTCGGTGCCATAAGATTATAGAAATAAATCCATATTCAAATCATAAAAGTGATCAAACAAAAAGAGGAGATGAAGGTGTACCATCTGACATAAATGTTGTACTATTTAAAATATTTGGTTATGATTTTCATCAAGAAAACAAATGACAAACCCATAAACACCAGAACTTCCTAATAAAAATTAAGAATCGTGGTCTAATTTAAAAATCTACATTCTAGGTCTTAAACAAAAGAAAATAAAAAATAAATTAGAAATAAGAATTTTATTTGAAGAATTTTGGTAACAGACACAAGTAAATACAAATGCTAGCTCTCCTCGCCTTAGAGGAGAACATATCACCTCCATGCAACTCATCTATTTTGATTGAATTTTCATAGAAAAGGGCTCAAATCATAGGTCCTTGGTGATGGCATTAGGAATACAAGACCTAAAAATTGGTTTTTTAACAGAGTTGCTTGAAGCCAATCAATTATTAAGCTTTCTTTATATAAGTATACAAAATTATTTCTGATTTAGATTATATGACTTTCTTTTTGACATTCTAAATCAAACTCCTTGATCCATCATCAGGATGTAAAAAACATAGACATAAATTATTAGACAATAGAATCAAATTCAAAAATTAAATTTATACATATGTTATCAGACACAACATTTTCATATATATCTACATACAATATATAATATATAAACATAAATACATTTAAAAAATTCAGGTTTATAAATTAGCCTCTGCATAGATATGTGAGTTGGATATGTTGAGCTCTTTGAAGAGAGTGGCCTGAAGTTTTATGGAGAAGAATCAAAACTAGAAGAATCAAAGTACTTAACATCATCCAAGATGTTGCTGCTATTATTAGGAAAAACTAAGAATATCTTTGTTGCAAAAAGTCAAAGAAAGAAGTCAATACATTTAGCTACCTCTCAAATGATCTCACATGCACAAGCAGTATCATCATGGATGTGGGATATGAGCAAGGAATTTATATTATATAAAATTTTACAATTTATTTTAACTTAATTTTTAGACTATAAAAGCACAAGCCTTCAATTGCACATAGATTTTTATTGTACTATCTATCATGTTTGGAACAATACAAAGTGCCAATGTTGTTGTGCAATTGTTTTGTTTGCTAATGTAAATTTGATCAGATAAAAGAGAAGAAAATAATAATAATAGTATTGCCCTCATAGTTCCCATCACTTGTTCTAGCAAATGGTTCTTGTTTGTCTCCAACTAAAACAACCTTTTATAAACAAAAACTCTGATAGAAAAAATGTAGCCTAAGAGGGTAGAGGGACTCTTCACTAAGAGAAGGTGTCTACCTTTTACACCATATCACAAAGGAAAACCTAAATTGATCATTTAACTTGATTTCATGGAGTTACTTGAAATCATAGAAATATAGCCTTATAAGAAAGTGTTTGAACTTGATATACTAGTTTGAGGATGGCAAAATTTGGATCATAGCACTAAGCTCATCTCGCAATGTGACACATATGGAGATGCATATAGCTAAGCTGCTAGCATCTCTTGTTAGCAAATATGGGATTCAAGGAAAATGCTCAAAAGCAGGGAAATTTTGGGGAACAATAGAAATAATGAAATCAAGGTATACACTAGATAAATTTTCATATATTCACTTTTTTTACATTACTTTCTTTTGTGAGATCAAGAGCATAGCAAGAAGCATGAGTTATGATGAAATAAATAGGTTATTTAGTATTGATAGATATGATATAATTCTTATGAAATATGTCATAAAAACCAACATTGTAGAGAGAGCATTTATTTATAATATTTTTATGGGGGCTTCACTTAGTGAACTTGGGTCATATCACATGTGTGCATGGCATACTTAATAATCCCCTCATTTTCAAAAAATATTGTCCTAAACTCCTTTTTTGTCACCCCCTCCCAATACATAGCTCTAATTAAAAACCCTCCTATTTTCACTAGATATTGCATTTTTTCATAGCCCACATTAAAAACCCACCTCTTTTCACCAGATAGGAAATATATTGACCTCATTTTCTAGGATATTAAACCCCCAATATGAATGCACGTGATATAATATTTTCTAGCTAGTGAAGACCCGTGAATATTCTTTGATATCAAATTTACTAGGAATTGCTAGGTCAGTTGCAACAGAGGCCAACACAAATGTCCATATCACTTTTGAACGCAGCGCATGCATATCTACTAAGGTAATGTCTGACATAGTAACAATCATTGCATGTCACTTTTGAATGCAGCTCATGCATATCTACTAAGGTAAAGGCTGACATGGTAACAATCGTTGTTAATTTTACAGTCCAAGTTCTATCCATTCTACCACAATTAAATAGTAACAACAAAAATCACTTATGTTTTTGTAGGATGTGGCTATCCAGATGTACCAATATATAAGTTACTTTCCTACACCATAACTTTGAATTGGTGCATCCTAGAAACTGGATACATCATAATTGTTTCCATTTTAACATCATAACATTGTTAGACAAAATGCTTTGGCATCCAATCTCCCTATTGGTTGTAGCTTTCCATTATGGTATGACTTCACATTTTGGTCTCTTTATGTGTTCAATCATCTGTATACGTCTCACATTGCATTTTTACCCTTCAAATAGTTTTAACAAACATGAAGGGGGTTTACTACCCAACATTGGAACTCCTTAGACAACCAGATTCGTCAATAATAAATTGAATATGGATAAATCATTTGAGAACTCATTACACAGTAGATATTCTTGCCAGGGGTTAGTCATCATTTCAATTCCCAAGAAGTCCTTACTACAACCCATAATAGTCAATTTACAAGAGAGCTTAGCTTGGACAGAAAGTTAATGGTCTAAGCAATATTTCAAACTCACAATTCAACAAGATTTCACCATTGTGTGTTCTCATCTATGCAAACATTTCTAACATGGATGATAGGTTATTAAGATCCACCCATATAGCTTCCTCCACTAAAGTAAAACAATATACCCTGCCATTATTAAGCATACTAAAAGATGCAAAAATGGAAAGAAATGGAAATCTAGTTCTTAGGATGTACAAAATGTATAAATTATTTTCATAGATCATAACTAATGCATTGGTGCATCTTAAGAGTTGGATAGCCCTTTCCAAAAGACACTGACTAGAAGATAGACAAAAGATCCAAACACAAACTTAAGTGTAAAATACAACATGGCTGGCCTGTTCAAACTTCAGATCACCTCACTTCATCCACTATTAATCTGAAAAAAGCATACAAAAAAAAATTGGGATAGAAAACAGAGAAAAGATCTTGCACTCAAAATCAAACCAAGAACCCATTTTATTGATGATTAAACTTTTTGCATGTGGGCAATTTTTAAGTTGGTTGTCATTTTGTCCATTGATCCATATGTTTAATGTTTAAAAAAAGCATGAACCCAGAATTTTGGCAACATATAAATCTTCTTTTGTAGCAGAAGATGAGAACACTATTAGAAACTTTAAGAGAAACAAATATTTATGGCCTTCATGCATCCTATCCTTTTTCATTGAACGATTTTGATCGAAAATCATCACATTGACCACCATTTCTGAAAACACACTCATTCATCCTTACATACAGAAAGCAGATTATACACATTGTTTTAGAGCCAAAGTATATTCATAAAGTTAATCTACAATTTTATACCTTTAGTAGAGAGCTTATTGGAGAGTTTATGCTACCAGTTTGATTCATTGCCACTTACTGAAGCTTCTGCAACAACACCACTATCTCTCCTCTTTCTGTTAAATTTCTTTGGAGGTGCCATTCTTTACAAAATACACAAATCAACATACTATTCTTAAATATGATCTGGTTTACTAGTCAAAAGTTATTTTGACCAATTAAAATAAAATATTGTTATATCGATAAATATTAAATTATTATTCATTATTTCATTGTTAAATTTAATAATATTTAAATAGAATAAAATCTGAATGAATTAAAAAAATTTGAATATCAATTATATTTACATATAAAATAAAGATATATGAAATTGGAATAAAAGTAATAGATAATGTAGACACCTAAAAAATGTCTCATTGATCATGTACTAATTATTCCTCTAATTTATTAAATAATTCTTTAATTATTTAATTAATTTAATTAACTATTTCTTCTAATTTCATATTTCCTCGTCATCTTACTAATTATTATATTTCTTGTTCTATCATCATTTAATTATTTTAACCATTTTCTAAATATTAATTAAATATTTAGTATTTAATTAATTATGATTAATTTCCTAATTTAAATAATCTTATTATTTAAATAAATTAATTCTCAATTTCTATCTAAATCCTATCATCGTCTAATCATTAACCCTTTTTTAATTAAATATTTATTATTTAATTAATTGTGATTTTATCCTTTAAATTATATAATCTTTATTATTTAATTAAATTCAATTTCTAAATAATTAAATAGTTTCTTTAAAGCATTTAATTAATTAATTAATTCTTCCATTTCCAAATCCCCAGATTCTAATTTCATTTAATTTATTATTTCTTCTAATTTCTTCTAAATTTAATTACATGTGCATGATTTCAAAAACCAAATTGAAAATCAAAGTCAAGTTCTAAATATATTCAAATACTAAATTGAATTAAATAAATTCAATATTTGAATTAAAATATCATGCAAAGATTAAATTCAAAATCTAAGTCAAAGTGCAAGCACATGCTAAATTAATTAATTAAATCATTTATCTCTCCAGTCTCTATTTTCATCTTCTAGTTCTCTTGGTCATCTTTTATATTTCCTCCAATCATTCTTTGTCTTTTTTCAGTTAGCTTTTTCTCAATCAATTAACTCAATTAATCTATTCAATTTGTTATGTTTCACCTCTAAATCAACAGTTCAACTATCAATCAGCATGTGAACTCACATGAGTTCCACCTCTTGATCAATCTGCTCCACCTTTCAATCAATATTCTCCAAAAATCTATAAATTGAGCGTTCAATCTCCATTCTCAACAATCACGAACTTTGAATCTTTGTGTCACTTGCAGGTTGCCAGCACAATATCTGAGAGCCATCATACCACAGAGAAGAGAAGAGCAATGGAAGTTATATGCAATCACAGAATAGGGAGTCTTTAATTGGTTTCATTTATAGTTCCTATTTTGTTTGATTGTGTTATTTCATTGTTTGTTTGTTAGAATTATTTGATTAGATTGGGATTCGTGATTTCCCTTTGATTCTAATTGACATTGTTATTAAGATGAATTTTATAGGCGACAATTCCCACAAAACTTAGGTGATCAAGCTATGCAATGGTTCTCCCAACTTCCACCTAGAATTAAGTCATGGGGTGATCTAGCAGAGGCTTTTATCCAACATTTCTCATACAACATAGAGACAAACATATCAGTCACTACTTTGTGCAATACCAAGCAAAAGGATGGAGTATTTTTCATCATTTTTACAAAGATGGAGGAATCTAGCTAGCAGATGCTCTTGTGAAATTCCACAAAAATAAATGGTAGAGATGTTCACCTAGAATGTTAACAAAGACATTGGTTATGACCTGAGAAAATCTTGTTTATCCACCTTCAAGGACGTCATTGAAAAAGGCTTAGCAACAAAGAAGGTCTTAATTGAGCAAGGCATCATTAAAATATTCAAAGAAAACAAAGAGGACTTTAAAGGAAAAGACAAGCCAAGATTTTGGAATAAAAATAAGAACACAGTCAATGATGGTGTTGTTGATGCCAATACAGTACAACCCAAAATCATTTTTTCAGGATCAAGCTCTACAAACAATCAAGTGACTACTCAAACAACTTCCAAATCATGAAGGAAGTACACCCCATTGGGAGAACCACTTGAGTCAGCTTTCAAGAAGCTAGTGGCAAACAAGATAATTACCATTCAATATTTGCCTCCATATGAGCCAAAGGTCAAGCCAAATTGGTGGAATAACGATGAATACTGTGAATATCACAAAAGCAAGGGCCATAAAACAAGAAATTGTCATTGACTGAAGAACATCATACAAGATTTTATTGATAGAGGCGACATTGAGATCGAGGGACACTCATCTAACTAAGAACATGAAATGTTTAAAGAACCATTCCCAAAACATGACAAGGGAAAAGCCAAAGCCACAGATGAGTAGACCAACTATACTAGATCATCCTATAACTATGATTCAACTGTTAATCATATTTCGATGGACAATTATGTCTCTACCATTATTATCAAGGACAAAACGCTTGAAAATTCTACCCAAAGACCTAAAGTTATGCATATTGGAAGAAGACGGTGAACCGGTATGAAGATATGTAGTGAACCGACGTTGGGATTTCACTAAGTGTGACTACTGGTTGGTAGTCTCAGCTCTAGGGTTTTTGGTTTGGAAATCCAGCGTGTGTGATGCAACCGAAGACATTCTGTGATGAGTTAGCTAAGAGATGAGGATGAGATCAAGGTGCCACGTCAGCCTTGTGCACGTGAAGGATTTTCTTGAAGATCTTGCATGAGATGATCAATTGCATTAAAATTCTACCTCAAAAATGAACATTCTTCTTGGCGGTATGAGAAGAGAGCATGATGGGTTATTGATTCCCATATGTAGTGAAGAATGAACGATACAGATTATCTTTTGTGATCTGTTTAAGATTGTATTGCTCTATGCAAAGTGTTTGGATGGTCAGGATTGGACTGCCTGTATTATAAACCTAAATGCTTAGGGTTTAGGGTTTATGCTACCAACCTAATTGTTGTCTATAAGATCGATGATGTTTATTATTGTTTGTTGTTGGCAAATGTTGTGTGTGTATCTGAGTGATGAGATACTTGTCAGACCAGTAAGAGGAAAACAAGAGAGGAAACGAAAAGGATCTGCCTTGGCATGCAGTGCTATTATCAGATTAGAGTTTTACCTATTGTCTTCTAACCATTTCAACAGTTGGAAAATCCCTTTACCGGGTAGCTTTAACAAGCTTATTGTAAATCCTTTAACATGGTGACTCAAGATCATTGAGTTCTTAAAAACCTCTAGTGAGATAACCTTTAACAGGGTTTCAACCTTTAATGGTGTATATAGCATGTGCTATGCTCAAAGATACCATTGCTAAATAGGAAATAAGGACAATCACGAAATCCTTAACTATCTAGGCAATTCAAACATAAAACCAATGAAATAATGCAATTAAGAAATAGGAATTAAAATCATTCAATAAAACTCCCTATCCCAAGATGGCATATCACTTCCATTGCTCTTCTCCTCTTTGTGGTATGATGGCTCTCAAATATTGTACTGGTAACCTACAAGTGACACAAAGATTCAAAGTTCGTGATTCTGAGTCCAGCTTGAGGAGGATTAAGGAGATTGGATGCTCAATTTATGGAAAATTGGTGAAGATTGATTGAAAGGTGGAATAGATTGATCAAGAGGTGTGAACTCGGGTGAACTCAAATGCAAGTTGATAGTTGAACTACTGATTGTGGGAGTAAAACTCAATAGATTGAATAGATTAATTGAGTCAACTAATTGAGAAAAGGCTGACTGAAGGAAAAAAAAGAATGATTGGAGGAAATAAAGAGGATGACATAGAGAGCTAAATTTAGAAAAAGCTAGCTGAAAGATGAAAGTAGAAGTTGGAGAGATAAATGATTTAATTAATTGATTGATTGAATTAATTAATTTAGCATGTGCTTGCATTTAGATTTAGATTATTAATTTAATCTTTGCATGAGATATTATGCAAATAATTGAACTTATTAATTCAATTTAGTATTTGAATATATTTAGAACTTGACTTTGACTTTCAATTTGGTTTTTGAAATCATGCACGTGTTGGAAGAAATTAGAAGAATAGGAAATTAAATGAAATTAGAATTTGGGGATTTGGAAATGGAAGAATTAATTAGTTAATTAAATAATTTAAAGAAACTATTTAATTATTTTAGAAATGGAATTTAATTAAATAATAAAGATTATTTAATTTAAAAGATTAAATTATAATTAATTAAATAATAAATATTTAATTAATATTTAGAAGAGAATTGAATGATTAGATGATTGGAGATAGAAATTGAATAATTAGTAATTTATTTAAATAATGAAGATTATTTAAATTAGGGAATTAATCAAAATTAATTAAATAATAAATATTTAATTAATATTTAGGGAATGATTAAATGATGAAAGAATAGAATAATTAGTTTATTTAAATACTAAAGATTATTTAAATTGGGAAATTAATTATAATTAATTAAATAATAAATATTTAATTAATATTTAGAAAATGATTAAAATGATTAAATGATGAAAGAATAGAAAAATAGAATAATTAATAAGATGATGAAGAAATATGAATTTAGAAGAATAAGTTTAATTGACTTAATTAAATAATAAAGATTATTTAATCAATTAGAAGAATAATTAGTACATGATCAATGAGACATTTTTAGGTGTCTACATTTGCCCCTCTTTGAGAGAATGTCAAAACGACGTTGTTTCAAAGAAAATGAAAAATTTTGCCCCAGTATGCCCCAATGATACTTAGGGTGTAATGCCCCCTCAAGAGATTGTTTGTGCATTAAAGATATGAATGATCTCTCGAAAAAAGAAGAATGTGAGATTAAAGATAGAAGAATGGTTAGTTGATTAGAGATAGAGATAGATGATGTGAAGATGATATTGAGATAGAATATGAGGAATGAACCTTGGAATGAAATAGATTGATGTTAGATGATAGAAAATGATTTAGAAAGAGATGATGAGAAAAGAATCAGCAAACTAGGAAGAAGCAAATGAGATGAAGATGAGAATAAAATTGAATGAATCATGAACCTGTGTCACATATTTTATTGCGTCAATATATATTCATCACTGAGCCTTATTATTGAACAATGAAGCTTAGCACATCAGGGTATAAGGAACCAAGATGTAAAGATATCTCATTAAAGAAACAAACATGTAGCAGACAAGTAGCAAACAAAGAAAAAGATAATTCCCATCATGGCTCCTCTAGTCACTTGTGGACATCCTTGAGTAGCATAGAAACAATATCTGTCACCAAATGATAAAAGATAAAGACTGACCCAGACAAAATTCAGCAGCTATATTGACCTTGTGCCTTTGTTCTCAGTTGTTTGATGTGATGGTTGATAATGTCTGATCTCATAAAGTTGCGGACCCCATTTAAGACTGACCTGTCTGATTTTGAGTGTATCCTCTTCTGTTTAACACAAGATAATGATCACATTGATATGGATATGATACGATTGATAAGACAGTTTGATCAGTTGATTGTACATGTTTGACTGGATAGTCGTATCCTTTGTTAACTTCGTGCGAAGTGTTTGCTAGATACCTGCTAGGGTATTTGTTTCTTACAAGACATGTATTTGTTTTTGCTAGATACCTACTAGGGTATTTGTTTCTCAGGATTGTATTCCAATGTTTTTGGATGATTTTTTCAGGACTTTATACGGATGTTTTTCGTATTTCATGATTTTCAATGTTTTTGGGTTTTGAGTTTTCCAATGTTTTTGGATTTTGAGTTTTTCAATTGTTTTTGAATTTTGAGTTTTTCAATTGTTTTTGAATTTTGAGTTTTTCAATTGTTTTTGGATTTTGAATTTTTTAATTGTTTTTTGGATTTTGAATTTATTTCATGTTTTTGGATTTTTTCAGGACTTTAACTGATTTTTAGGATTTTTTCAGTTATGCACCCAATGTGCAGACCTGTATGACATAATGATCTGCAGAATGCGTGTGGAGACAAATAATTTTTGACATGACCTATATGAATGCAACGTGCAGGATGAAGATGCATTTCCTATTCGAACAAGGTTAACTGTGTTTGTTTTTGCATTTGAATACACCAATTGAAATGGAGGTGCAAAACATTTCATAGATAAGTGGTCAATCGATCTCTAAGGCCCTTCAGAACATTCATCTCAACACACTTAGTAACTAGGATTTACAAATGGAGACGTGGAAAACTTCCCCATTGGTTCTGGAAACTTTGATCTTCTTTTGCCCATGTGTGTGCAAATGAGTTAATTCCCTCTCTTGTGTTCACTAAAGATCCTTAGCATCATATACGACTAGCTACATGGATTATTCTAACTTCAAAAGCATCCCGAATAGAGCCTCGCTGTCAGCAAGCCTTGAAAGCTCCGATGAGGTTATAGACTATAATTTCTCAAATATTGCTCCATTGCCAGTAGGCGTTCATAGTCCTGATGGAGTTACTTGCATGTTCCCATATTCAAGGTTTTTATCACATTTGTATACATGATATTTCAGTTATATATCATTGCTCTTTTTGCCTTTAGATGGATATTTGGCATAGCTCTTTTTTTATTTTTTTTTCTTTCCTTGACTTGTAAGTAATGAAACCTACTTGGGTGTGACAATTACAGCGGTGCCGAAGTAGAATTTTAGATTTTTCACTAGTCATATGATCAACTAGGTGCCTAGAATGAATTAGAGATTTATTGTGTTTGAGGTATAGCAATTGATAGATTGTGGGTTAACAAGTCTCAAATAGTGAAACCACTACCCAACCATAAGTAAAGCGTCGACATAGGGTAATGTTGAGAATGAATGACTTAGGACCTCATAGAATTCATGTACGAATATCTAAGAAAGGAAATGACCCTTGTTTTCGTTAGATGCAAATGAATGATAAACTCGAACAGTTGCCTTGTTTTATTGATGCTTCTATATGAAAATGTGGAAAGTAAAACGTAAACTAACCCAACCTTTAGGTATAATATTTGTGTAGGTAGTTCATTGGTCTTTGTTTGAAGAGTCGGATAAAGATGTGTTTTCCAATAGGATATAAGGACTCAGCTAAGTGTACACGTTCATCATCTCCAATGTTGATTTTCTTAGTTTTTGGATTTTGTGGATCATCAGATGGAAATCCAGCTCTAGAACCCATGAATTCAGGTATAGTCCTATCATTTTCAAATAAATCCAATCATGGTAGGTTCTCTTGCCCCCGGTCTTTCAAGTGCAGGTGTATGAGACAAATTGGTTTCGAAGTTATGACATGAGTGGGTGTTATGTCTGTTTTTATTGATGCACTTGAAGAGGATGATGAAACAATTGTTGAAAAGTTGTTATGTGTAGTATGATATGGATTGGTGATTTCATTAACGAGGGGTTTATGATTAACTTGTGTAGAGGGATTGGGATCACTAGGATAAATGGCAAGCTTATTTGAGAGGGAATCTTGTGAGGAACATGGAGGACTATGACATGGAGATGAAGGGATGGAGGGATCTTGATCAGGATTTGGAGAAATAATGGGATCTCATTTAGGACATGAAGGTAAAGGTATGATTTAATCTCGGTTTGTAAAAGGATTATTAGGGAGGATGGAAGGGATGTTTTGATCTTGTTTAGGAGGTGGATGTTTGATGGGACTTGAAATGACACTTTGTTCTTGAGATGGAAGGGTTTGATTATGAATGGAATAGAAAAGAATGAGGGGATCATCATAAGATTCTTGGTTGGTGGGATCTTGATCAAAAATTGGGTATGATGGAAGTGGTTGTTCCTGATCTTTATTTGTTTTAGGACTCATTTCTTTTGATTTTGGATCATCATCTTGACACGAGGAAGGAGTTTTGTTATTCATGGGAGATTCTTGGAATGTTTCAACCTTTTGACTTGATGAAGAAGAATTTTGAATGAGATCCTCTAAATCATGACTTGGATTAGATTGGTTTTGTATGATGGATAGCCCTTGGGAGGTTGTGTTATTAGATAGAGATAGCATGGATTGGTTTTCTGTGACTTCAGGGGATAATGAAATGGTGGATGGATATGGTTGATTTGGGATTTGGTTGAATGAATTTTCATTTGGACTTTGGTTGAAAGGGGTTTGATTTGGAATCTGGTTGAATAGGGTTTGATTTTGGTTGAATGAATTTTGATTTGGAATCTGGTTGAATGGGGTTTGATTGTAGGGTTGATATGAATTTTGATTTGGACTTTGGTTGAAAGGGGTTTGATTTTTCTTGAAAGAGGTTTGAATGTTGGGTTGGTGTGAATTTCAATTTGGACTTTGGTTGAAAGGGATTTGATTTTGGATGAAAGATGTTTGATTTTGGGTGAAAGTTGTTTGATTTTGGTTAAATGAATTTTGATTTGGAATTTGGTTGAAGGGGGTTTGATTTTGGTTGAAAGAGGTTTGAATGTTGGGTTGATGTGATTGGTATGATTGATGTAGTGGGTTGAAAGAAAAAGAAGGTTTACATGACTCTAATGTTGGTTGAACTGAAGTAGGAATGATTTTGTTGAAGAATGAAGGTTGGCATGTTTGAATGGTCTCACAAGAATAAGAAGGTTGGCTTGATACTGATCCCCTCGTGGTCATCGCTTCTCTCATCATGTTTTCTAACCAGCCCCTATGGTTGTCAGGACTAGCCATGTCTGTCACTTGTTGTTGCAAAGTTTTGATTTGTTGAGCTAATGTTTCTATGGATGGCGATGGAATAGGAATGGAAGGGATGAATCCTCCACCTTCCCTACGAAATGTGTAATTCCAATCCATGATGTTTGCTTGTTTGGTTTGGACCTAGGATCACAAAATGTAAGATATTTTCTCAATTTCTTTGAATGTGACAATGTTTGATTAAACTTGACCAACTTGTTTGAGTTGAGGTTGAGTTTGACTGATCATCTGATTGTGATTTGGATGTTTGGGGTATGACTTTCTAGGATGATTATGCAAATGATGATGAACTAAGACAAATGTATATGAGGTCTAGACAAGGACGTATGTGATAATGTAACTAATATGGATGATAATGCAAAAAAAGGACTTAGGATGATAATGAAGATGTAAATGGGACTATGCAAAAGACTTAGGATGATAATGAGGATGTAAGCAGGACTATGCCTAAGGTCACAAGTATGTAAGGATGTTTTGAGAATCAGTTTCAAAATGGACTTTGTTTTTGGTAACCTCGTATGTAGGACAATGTTTTGCGGTTTTCCAACTCTAAGAACAATGGTTGGTAGGTATGTATAGTTGACTGACTCAAATTTCATACAATCTCAGAAAATTCAGAGATACGTGGGATAGGGCCTGAAATAGCCCAAAGGATTGACTCAATACTGGTCTATCACAACGATACATAAAAAAGCATGGAATACAATCTTAGGCTGGATAGTGGACACCATTCAGTGAGGCCCCTGCAACAAAATACCAAAACAAGATGGACAGATAGAGAGTCTGGTAGTACTGGCTCCACTCCAAGGCACGCACTTCTCAGGCATGCCAATCTCTCTTACCCCAAAGATCTGAAGATCTTATCACTAAGGGATTTTTGTCTCATAATGTAAGGTACATGAGGGGTATCTATGGGGTATGATCTGCACTCCCGAAACCACTGAATGTGGGAATTTTGGCAACTAATTTGGATCTTAGTATTAGGTTTCGAGGGGTCCCGATCCAACGATGGATTCTCAGAGAAAGCCACTCAAGGCTTTAGTTGAGCTTATCAGTGCAGGGAAGGCCCCCACATACATTGAATTCACTCAACACTCTAGTCGCCTGACCAGTATATTTATATAGCGGCTCGAAAAACCTGCTCGACAGTATGCTGGGAGAGATGATATCCCCAACGCATCCCAATTCGAAGTACCTCTGTGGGGTGATGAAATCCCCAGTCAAAGATACCCCTCACTATGTAGAATAAAAGAAAATTTGGATGTCGTTGTCACCTCCCTTCTTTCTCCCTTAGGCCCGATGGTAGGTAGAAAGTCAGTTAGTGCAACAGTAGGTCCACCCCAGACACAATGAAAAGTTCTTTTCCCTTAAGAAAATGAAAAATGATTTAATCTAATGCAGCCTAATTCACGTTCTTTTTATAGCCCAAATTTAGGTGTTAGATCCGCATGTGCATGTCAATTTTAAACACCAAATCCAAGAATGAAGGCATACATGTCAATTTTAACCATTTGTTTGATTTTTAAGCACCAAAGACCAAGTGTGAGATACACGCATGTCAATTTTATCCCATGTTCATTTTAAGCACCAACAAAGAAGTGTGAGATTATCCATGCATGTCAATTTTAACTGTTGTTGATTTTAAGCACTAAAAATTTAAGTGTGAGATTATCCATGCATGTCCTTTTTAACTGTTGTTGATTTTAAGCACTAAAAATTGAAGTGTGAGATTATCCATGCATGTCAATTTTAACTGTTGTGAGATGTGCATGCAAAATTACTAATCTAATCCTCTCTGTGAATCTGCCACAGGTTGTAAACAGAAGATTAGTAGCAAAATAAACCAACAGAAAATAGAAACTGAGAACTTGATAGAGGCGATTGCGTAATAATACTTGAGCGATTGAGTGATACTTACTGAGCGAATGCGTGAATTTGATAGGGCGAATGCATAAATCTGACATAGTGAATGCATGACTTTATCTACTCGATTGTGTGACAGAATACAGACAACAACAAAAATTAGAAAAAAAAACAAGAAAACTAAACCCGATCAAGAACCTGTGAAACCAATTGTGAAGCCCTAGCCAAATCCCTCATCATCCATTCAATATTGATTAGATCATATTTAACTGTATAAGAAAGAACTAGGCTATTATATCTATCTAAGGCAAGTTGTTCTTCTGAATCCTGTATCATTTTTTCTGCTTGGAGAAATTTCTAATATTGTTTAGCTTCCCTCCTTTGTTGTTTCGTCCTTCTCGCACCTAAAATTTTGAACTGAACTTTTCTTGCCATAAACTTTGTTAATAAAATCCTGAAATAAAAAAGTAATTTTGATCCCTGATTAACCAAATTTAAGACAAAATTATACAGAATTAAGAATAGACAGAAGAAAAATAAAACAACAATTAACCCTATAGATGCGTGACCTAGAAAGGGCAATTGCGTGATTTGGACAGGGCAATTGCGTGACCCTGTCTGGATGAATGCGTGACCCCAAAGGGTCGAATGTGTGATTCTGCCTATGCGATTGCATGACGATGTAAGCTCGATTGCGTGATGGCAAATCTTTTCTCGAAATTCATGCACAAAAAAAAATAAAATTCCACACAATCTGCAAAAATCACAAAGAACACAGAAAAAGGTTAAATTGTTGTTAGTTCACGTCGGGTTCACCAAAATGTGCTATGCTCAAAGATACCATTGCTAAATAGGAAATAAGGACAATCATGAAATCCTTAACTATCTAAGCAATTCAAACATAAAACCAATGAAATAATGCAATTAAGAAATGGGAATTAAAATCATTCAATAAAACTCCCTATCCCAAGATGGCATATCTCTTCCATTGCTCTTCTCCTCTTCGTGGTATGATGGCTCTCAGATATTGCACTGGTAACCTGCAAGTGACACAAATATTCAAAGTTCGTGATTCTGAGTCCAGATTGAGGAGTATTAAGGAGATTGGATGCTCAATTTATAGAAAATTGGTGAAGATTGATTGAAAGGTGGAATAGATTGATCAAGATGTGTGAACTCAGGTGAGCTCAAATGCAAGTTGATAGTTGAACTGCTGATTGTGGGAGTAAAACTCAATAGATTGAATAGATTAATTGAGTTAACTGATTGAGAAAAAGCTGACTGAAGGAAGAAAAAAAATGATTGGAGGAAATAAAGAGGATAACACAGAGAGCTAAATTTAGAAAAAGCTAACTGAAAGATGAAAATAGAAGTTGGAGAGATAAATGATTTAATTAATTGATTGATTGAATTAATTAATTTAGCATGTGCTTGCATTTAGATTTAGATTATTAATTTAATCTTTGCATGAGATATTATTCAAATAATTGAATTTATTAATTCAATTTGGTATTTGAATATATTTAGAACTTGACTTTGATTTTCAATTTGGTTTTTGAAATCATGCACATGTGTTGGAAGAAATTAGAAGAATATGAAATTAAATGAAATTAGAATTTGGGGATTTGGAAATGGAAGAATTAATTAGTTAATTAAATAATTTAAAGAAACTATTTAATTATTTTAGAAATGGAATTTAATTAAATAATAAAGATTATTTAATTTAAAAGATTAAATTATAATTAATTAAATAATAAATCTTTAATTAATATTTAGAAGAGAATTGAATGATTAGATGATTGGAGATAGAAATTGAATAATTAGTAATTTATTTAAATAATGAAGATTATTTAAATTAGGGAATTAATCAGAATTAATTAAATAATAAATATTTAATTAATATTTAGGAAATGATTAAATGATGAAAGAATAGAATAATTAGTTTATTTAAATAATAAAGATTATTTAAATTGGGGAATTAATCATAATTAATTAAATAATAAATATTTAATTAATATTTAGAAAATGATTAAATGATGAAAGAATAGAAAAATAGAATAATTAATAAGATGATGAAGAAATATGAATTTAGAAGAATAAGTTTAATTGACTTAATTAAATAATAAAGATTATTTAATCAATTAGAAGAATAATTAGTACATGATCAATGAGGCATTTTTAGGTGTCTACATAGCCATCCCTTAACCGGGTGATCTTTAATAGGATCGGTTCCTAACAGAACCTTATTGTAAAGTCTTTAACCGGACTAGACTCCTAATAGAGCGAGCTTCAAAAGAGTTCAAAACAAGCGTGTGGGTATTCATCCCCACGGTGGTTTTTCCCATTTGGGTTTCCATGTGAAAAATTTGTGTTTCATGAGGCGTGCATTTTTCATGTGTTGATTAAGTATTATGTGTTTTAGTGATTATGCATGCAGAGCTAGTAGGTTAGGGTATTACTGGTATACCACATGCATATGTTTATGGGTGAAGTTGTTATCAAGTATTGAATGTATTTGAAGTGATCAGACTTATCAGTTTATGTTGTCTGAAGTCTTACCATGTTTAACCAGTATTGCCATGGTTAAGTTCAGTGATGAAGACAACTGGCTGGTATAGTTTTAACTTGCTAAGTTGTTGAGAAAGTTTTTGTCTGTACTGATTCACGCCCCCCACCTCTCAGTATCAATTAGGGTATTTGTTGTTCATCATTATTCATCAATTGGTATCAGAGCAACTCCAAGTCCTCGGTGATATAAGCTTAACCGTTTGAGGTAAAAGATCCTATTGTAATGATGAAGAGGGAAGGTCCTAAGTTCAATAGAGATAACTTCAAGATATGGAAGGACAAAATGAAGATTTACATCAAGAGTATGGGTGCTCAACACTGGAGTTATTTTGAGAATGCTTATTTGATTTCCACTGGTACTCTGATTGATGGTCAGAAGAGAAAGATTTAGGAAAATGGGCAAGTCATGGAAGCCCTTATCAACAGCTTGTCAGATATTAAGTTTATTGATGTACAAGACAAGGACACTCCTAAGGATGTATGGGACGCACTAGAAACCATTTATGGTGGTGATGACCATGTAAAGCAATCTAAGGAAGAGAGCCTTAGAGCAAAATTTGAAGACATGAGGATGGTTGAAGGAGAGACCATTCAACAATATGGAATTAGGATTAAGAATGTGGTTGGAGATATCAAAAGCGTTGGTGGAACGATTGAGGATGTCATTGTTGTTAGTAAAGTCTTGAGATCATTGTTACCAGTCTATGCAATTAGAGTTGTTGATATCCAGGAACTAAGGTCTATAGATAAAACCAAGGTATCCTTAGACTCTATCATTGCAAAGTTGACTGCATATGAGTTGAATAGCTATGATGGTAGTGTTCAGAAGACTGAGTCAGCCTTTAGAGCATCTACTACACCATCTAGTAAAGGAAAAGAAACTAGTACCAGTTATGAATCCAGACAATGCAGAGATATGGATGATGAAGAGATTCTGATGGAGTTTGAATCTCTTCTTGCTAAAAGACTTCCGAAAGGAACTGGTAAATATAGAGGTAAGCTTCCTTTGAAATGTTTCTCCTACAACAAGATAGGACATATAGTTGTTAATTGTCCTAACACAGATAATAAGGATAAACTAGAGAGGTTTACAAAGTATAAAGGAGGAAATAGAAGAAATTGTCTTCTTGTTGTGGATGAAGGTGTTACTGATGAAGAATCTGAGGATGAAGAAAATGAAGACATAGTATTTGTAGTTGTGAAGGAAGAAGTGTCTGACAAGAAAGCACTTGTCTCTCGCATTGACAATTCTAATGAGTGGATAATTGAAAGTGGTTGTTCTCACCACATGACTAGTGATAGGAGAAAGTTTCTGTCTCTGGAAGAATATGATGGAGGTGTTGTCAGATTTGGCAACAATGCACCATGCTTGGTAAAACGAAAAGGATCCATCTCATTGAATAGAAAAATAAGTGCAGATGATGTCTACTGGGTAGAAGGTCTGAATCATATTCTTTTAAGTGTTGCTCAATTGAACAAAAAAGGACTCACTCTGAAGTTCAAAGCCTATGGAATTTGTAGCATAATTGGAAAGAGTGGTGAACTTATTGTCACTGGTAAGCAGACTAGAGGTAACCTATTTTAGTTGAATGCCAATATTAGTCAGTGTTTGATGGCTAAGTTTGATGATAGTTGGATATGGCATAGGAGACTCTGTCATATGAACTTTGAAAATATTGTTAAAGCTGGTAAGATCAAGATGTTAAGAGGATTGCCTTTGCTGAACAAACCTAAGAATTTTTTGTGCAGAGAATGTCAACTTGGGAAGATGTCTTCCTCAAATTTTAAAGGTAAGTCTTTTTCAGCAGAGAATTTACTTGATCGTGTGCATACTGATTTGTGTGGTCCTATGAAAACTAGAAGTATTCAAGGAGATAGGTATTTTATGATTCTTACTGATGACTGCTCAAGAATGATGTGGGTCACATTCTTGAAAGATATGTTTGAAGCATTTGGAAAATTCAAAGCCTTCAGAGCATTAGTAGAAAAGGAAAGTTGCCAAAGGATAAAGTGCCTAAGAATTGATCAAGGAGGACAATTCACTTCTGATGAACTCAAAAATTACTGTGAAGAGATCAACATCAAGAGGCAACTGTCTGCCCCTAGGACACCACAATTGCGACATAGCAAAAAGGAATAATAGGACTGTAGTTGAAGCGGTGAGAACAATGATGATCCAAGGAAAGGTTGCTCACACTTTTTGGAGAGAAGCGGTGAGCACTGCAAACTATACAATGAACTGGGTACTTATCAAGAAAGGAAAAGATAAAACCCCTTATGAGTACTGGACTGGGAAGACTCCCACTGTGAGTTACTTTAAGGTATTTGTGAGTAAGTGCTATATCAAGAGAGGTGAACATTTGAGTAAATTTGATGCTAAATGTGATGAAAGAATATTTCTAGGATGTTCCACTAAGAGCAAAGCCCTCAAGTGTTATAATAACAGAACTTAGAAGATTGTTGAGAGCTTCAATGTCAAGGTTGATGAATCTCCTGAGAAATCTGAGGGAACCAGCAATGAGCAAGCGGAAGGTGAACCAGGAATAGTTTTATGGGAACTGGTTACAAAAGAAACAAGCAAATATCTTAGTGTTCCTGTATCGGTAGAAGTTGCGGTAGGAGAAGAAGAAGATGGAGAAGAAGGAGAAGAGGAAAAGTAAGAAGAACCAGCTAGAGTCATTCCTAGATATGTGAAATTACATCATGATCCAAAGCAGATCATAGGAGATAAAGATGCAGGGATACTCACGAGAAGAAAGGTGAAGGAGAACTCTTGCATGATCTCCAAATTGGAGCCTAAGACTATTAAAGAGGCACTTACAGATGAAGATTGGACTAAAGCAATGGAAGAGGAGCTAGATCAGATTAAAAATAATGCAAAATGGTCTTTGGTACCCAGACCTAAACACAAGAATGTCATTGGTACCAAATCGGTCTTTAGAAATAAATTGAGTGAAGAAGGTATAGTTTTAAGGAACAAGGCTAGGATTGTATGCAAGGGATACACTCAGGAAGAGGGAGAAGACTATGGAGAAACCTTTTCCCTTGTTGCTAGACTAGAAGGTATTCAAATGTTACTCACATTTAAGGCATTTAAGGCATTCAAGGTCTATCAAATGGATGTGAAGTCCACGTTCTTGAATGGAATCCTTGAAGAGGAAGTATATATAGAGCAACCGGATGGGTTTGCCCTATCAGAAGATAGTGACATGGTGTGTAGATTACACAAGGCCCTGTATGGATTAAAACAAGCACCAAGGGCATGGTATGAACGATTAAACTCTCATCTTGTGAAGATTGGATTTGAGGGAACAAGTGAAGATAGCAATATCTACTTGAAATTAGAAGGTGATCAGATTATGATCTGTGAAGTGTTTGCAGATGACATAAGCTTTGGACGAGATGATGAAATGAGCCATGCATTTGCAAATATAATGAAGAAAGAGTTTGAGATGTCTCTGATTGGGGAGATAAAATTCTTCATTGGTCTACAGATTCAGCAAATGAAAGAGGGTATCTTTATTACCTAATCCAAGTATGTCAAAGAGGTATTGAAGACTTTTGGGATGGAGAAGAGAAAATCAGTTGGTACACCAATGGTGTCCGGCTGCAAATTGACTAAGGAAGATGATTCAGTGTTAGCGAATGAGAAAGAGTATCGGTCAATGATCAGTAAGATGCACTATGTGGTGCACAGCAGACCAAATATTGCTCATGCAGTGGGCATAGTAGCTCATTTTCAGAAATGTCCTAGAGAATCCCACTTGGTAGTTGTCAAGAGGATTGTTAGATATCTAAAAGGAATAATTGACTATAGATTGTGGTATCCATATAATGGTGACTTCAATCTCAAAGGGTATACCGATGTCGATTGGGCAGGTAATCTGGATGACCAGAAGAGCACAACCTGTGGAGTATTCTTTCTTGGTGGAAAATTAGTATCATGGATGAGTAAGAAGCAGAGTTGTATTTCCCAGTCTACAGCTGAAGCAGAATATGTGGCAGCATTTATGAACTGCACTCAAGCAATCTGGATGAAATATGTATTGTAAGGTTTCAAAGTACCTGTATCTGAACCGGTGAATTTATTTTGTGACAATACAAGTGCAATTAATATTTCCAATAATCTAGTATTGCATGCTAGAACTAAGCACATTGAGCTTAAGTATCACTTCTTGAGAGAGAAAGTTCAGAATAAGGAGGTTGTACTGCAACATGTTTCCAGTAAGAAGCAGCTAGAAGACATATTCACAAAGCCCTTACCGAAGACTATATTTACCTATTTGAGAGGTGAATTAGGGGTTCTGCCCCTTCATGAAGTCAACTAAAGTTGTGTGCTCCACATCAGTCAGGAACTACAATGTCAAATCTTTCAAGATTGATGTGTTGAAGGATGCTACTCCATAGGGGGAGCAACATAATAGAGAATGGAAGCTTGTGCCTCCACTTTAGCATTGTTGTCAAGGGGGAGAATATATCTGATGTATGGGGAGAAGATATCTGTTAATGCAAATACACTAGTCTATGATGTCTACAGTTGAAATGCTACACTAAGTATTGCCATCAATGCCAAAGGGGGAGATTGTTGGATATTGTTGGCATATGATGAACTGGCATGATGATATGATGATAATGTATGTTGTCATTGATGTCAATAAGTGAAAGTGAACTGGTGAACCAACATGATGATATGATGATAATGTATGTTGTCATTGATGCCAATAAGTGAAAGTGAACTCATATGCAGATTGGAAGAAGATGATGAACCGATGTCGGGATTTCACTAAGTGTGACTACCGGTTGGTAGTCTCAGCTCTAGGGTTTCTGGTTTGGCAATCCAGCTTGTGCGATGCAATCAAAGAAATTTTGTGATGAGTTAGCTAAGAGATGAGGATGAGATTGAGGTACCACATCAGCATTGTGCACGTGAAGGATTTTCTTGAGGATCTTGCATGAGACGATCGACTGCATTAAAAGTCTACCTCGAGAATGAACATTCTTCTTGGTGATATGAGAAGAGAGTGTGATGGGTTACTGATTCTCATATGTGGTTAAGAATGAACGATGCAGATTGTCTTGTGATCTGTTTAAGATTATATTGCTCTATGCAAAGTATTTGGACGGTCAAGATTGGACCGCCTGTATTGTAAACCTAAATGCTTAGGGTTTAGGGTTTATGCTACGAACCTAATTGTTGTCTATAAGGTCGATGATGCTTGCTATTGTTTGTTGTTGGAAAATGTTGTGTGTGTATCCAAGTAATGAGATACTTGCCAGACTAGTAAGAGGAAAAATGCAGAGTGTGATTGCAGAAGAGAGGAAATGAAAAGGATCTACCTTGGCATGTAGTGTTGTTATCATATCAGAGTTTTACCTGTTGTCTTCTAACCATTTCAACAGTTGGAAAATCCCTTTACTGGGTAGCTTTAACAAGCTTATTGTAAATCCTTTAACTAGGTGACTCAAGATCATTGAGTTCTTCAAATCCTCTAGCAAGGTAACCTTTAACAGGGTATATAGCCATCCCTTAACCGGGTGATCTTTAACAGGATCAGTTCCTAACAGAACCTTATTGTAAAGTATTTAACCGGACTAGGCTCCTAACAGAGCAAGCTTCAAAAGAGTTCAAAACAAGCTTGTGGGTATTCATCCCCACCGTGGTTTTTCCCATTTGGGTTTCCACGTGAAAAATTTGTGTGTCATGAGTTGTGCATTTCTCATGTGATGATTAAGTATTATGTGTTTTAGTGATTATGCGTTTTAGTGATTATGCATACAGAGCTAATAGGTTATGGTATTACTGGTATACCACATGCATATGTTTATGGGTGAAGTTGTTATCAAGTATTGAATGTAATTGAAGTGATCAGACTTGTCAATTTATGTTGTCTGAAGTCTTATTGTGTTTAACCAGTATTGCCATGGTTAAGTTCAGTGATCAAGACGACTGGTTGGTATTGTTTTAACTTGATAAGCTGTTGAGAAAGTTTTTGTCTGTACTGATTCACCCCCCCCCTCTCAGTACCGATTAGGGCATTTGTTGTTCATCATTATTCATCATTTTACGTGCACATATTTTGGTGAACCCGACATGAAAAATAGCTAATTTACCTTCTCTATTCTCTGTGTAATTTTTGCAGGTCATACGGATTTTTTCATTTTTTACAAATTTTGCATGAATTTTGAGAACAGATTTTTCATCACGCAATCGTTCTTACATCATCACATAATCACATAGACAACATTATGAATTCGACCCTTTGGGGTCACCCATTCGACCAGACAGGGTCACGCAATCGTCCTCTACAGATCATGCATTCGCAAGGAAAATTGATCTTTGATTGTTTCTATTCTCATATCCTTTTTGTTATCTGATATGTTTAATTCTATCTAAAATTAAGTAAATCTGGAAACAGATTATTTTGCATGATTTTATTATAACACTTTATGGAACGAAAGGTACAATTCAGGATCTTAGGTGCTAGAAGGACAAAGGAACAAAGAAGACAGGCCAAACGCTATCAAAGGGTTCTCCAAGCAGAAAAGTAGATACAAGATTGGGAAGATCAACTAGCCTTTGATAGATATAACAGCTTAGTTCTCTCATATCAAGTTAAATATGATCTAATTAATATTGAATGGATGATGAGAGATTTAGCTAGGGCCTCACAATTGGTTTTGTAGGTTTCTGATTGGGTTTAGCTTATTTTTTAATTTTTTTGTGTTATCTGCTTGTCTGTCATGCGATCATCCTATTTGGATTACGCAATTGATTTGTTATTATCACGCATTTGAGCTATCAGAATTACGCATTCGCTATGTTATGTTCACACATTGGCTCTGTTATTGTCATGCAAATGCACAGGTATTGTCACGCATTAGTTTCTGTCAATTTTTTATTTTTTGTCTTCTGTTGATTTGATTTTACTGCTAATCATCTATTTGCAATCTGTGGCGAATTTACAAAAAGGATCGGATTAGTATTAGATCAATTGAACTCATAATCTCACACTTCATCTTTTGGTGCTTAAAATCAACAGTTAAAATGGACATGCATGCATAATCTCACACTTCATCTTTTGGTGCTTAAAATTAACATTGGCTAAAATTGACATGCATGTATAACAATTTGATTTGGGCTTAAAATCAACAATGGTTAAAATTGACATGCATGCCTTCGTATTTCAATTTGGTGTTTAAAATGGACATGCACATGTGTATTCAACACCTCAATTTCGGCTATAAAATGAATGTGAATCGGGCTGCATTAGATTAAATCATATTTGATTTTCTTAAGGTAAAGAATTTTTATCGTGTTTGGGGTGGACCTACTATTGCATTAACTAACTTTCCACCTGCCTTCAAGGTCTTGGGAGAAAGGAAGGAGGTGACAATGACATCCAATTTTATTTTGTTCCATGTAGTGAGGGGTATCTTTGACTGGGGATTTCATCACCCCATAGAGGTACTTCGAATTGGGATGTGTTGAGGATATCATCTCTCTTAGTGTACTCTTAAGCGTGTTTTTTGAGCCGCTATATAAATATATTGGTCAAGCATCTAGAGTGTTGAGTGAATTCAGCATATGTGGGGGCCTTCCCTCTACTGATAAGCTCAACTAAAGTATTAAGTGGCTTGCTCTGAGAATCCGTCGTTGGATCAAGACCCCTTGAAACCTTATACTATGAACCAATTTAGTAGCCCAAAATCCTACATTCAATGATTCTGGGAGTGTGGATCATATCCCATAGATACCCCTCATATACCTTACATTATGAGACAGATATCCCTCAGTGATAAGATCTTTACATCTTCAGGGTAAGAGAGACTGGCATGCCCAAGAAGTGTGTTTCGTGGAGTGGAGCCAGTGCTGCCAGACTCTCTATCTATACTATTATTTTGGTATTTTGTTGTGGGGGACTCATTGAATGGTGTCCACTTTCCAGCCTAAGATTGTATTTTGTTCTTTTATATGTATCGTTGTATCAGATCAATATTGAGTCAGTTCTTTGGGCTATTTCAGGCCCTATCCTGCCTATCTCTGAATTTTCTGAGATTGTTTGAAAAACTAGTTCAGTCAGCTATATCTACCTCCAAACAATTGTTCTCAGACTTGGAAAACCATAAAACTTGTCCAACACACATAATTACTGAAAATAAAGTCCATTTTTGAAACCCAAAACTCAAATTTTTACACACTTGTGACCCTAGGAAGTCCTTGCATAGTCCTCACTTACGTCCTTACTATCATCCTAAGTCCTTGCATAGGTCTTCACTTACCTCCTTACTATCATTGTAAATCCTTGCATAGTCCTTATTTACGTCCTCATTATTGTCCATAGTCATTGCATAGTCCTCATTTTATGTCTGCATTATCATCCTCATATACGTCTTCATCTAGATCTCATATGCATTTGTCTTAGAACATTATCATTTATAGAGTCATAGCATGCATCGTAATGGGTCTACCAGGTGATGGTTTGTTCCCCTTCAAGCAACCTAATCTAGTACCACACGGTGGTCAATGAGAAATTATTGAAGGTCTAGCTAACGTAGCCTAGGATTCAAGGAGAAACGGACCTCCATATATAAGAGTCGAATACGAGATAAATATTGAGTGTAAAATTGCCCATAGGATTGATAGAGAAATTCTTGTAGAACGTCTAAGAGAAGACATGGAAAAATTGCATTACAGAAATCCAGAAATGCTCAACAGATCTCGTGTCAAAATCCCCAATAGAGAGTCTAGTCTAGTTTTGCATACCTCATACCTATGTCTACAGTCTAGCATTAGTCGTCGTCTTGCATAAAACCACACTCATATAGTAGTCTTAAATGCCCGTCACAAGGTGACAAAAGGAAAAAGGTATAATGGACCCAAACAACAACCAGTCTATAAATCCAACTTGGAATATGAATATATCAACTAGTCAACAATCAAGTTCTTAGGAAATGTCTACCCTAAATGAATTACAACAACATTTAACAAAAGAAGAAATTGAGTCAACTCAACAAGATCCACATGTCCTTATGATCTTAGATGCACATATACATAGTGATAGGGACAAATATGTCATAACCCTCTTTTTGGACCTTGATATGACTTGTTATTATTATTATTATTATTATTATTATTATTATTATTATTATTATTATTATTATTATTATTATCATCACTACTACTACTATTATTATAATAAATATTATGAGCAATGTTAGTTGGAGATGAAAAATAATTAATAAGGGTGGAATTAGTTTAAAAGAAGAATTAATAAGTGGTGACTTGCACGTGAGGTCATAATTTATTTGGAAGTTATTTATTTCCTCAATATTATAATTGAGCACATGGTGTAGAAGAAATAACAAGATTCTAGAAATGAATTCAAAATCAGATTTGAAATGCATGGTCAAATGTAGCTACCACTATGACAAGTTGTAAGGAATATGTCTTGCATGAAAATATTTTTGGGAAAGAATCTCAAATTCAAATTTCAAATGCAGGGTCAAGTGTAACCCACACTATGACAACAATCATTTTGCATGAAATTAATTTTGAAAATTCTTATTTTCTCAATATGTTAATTTAGCACATGTTATAGGAGAAATTGGAAGCTTCTAGAGGGAATCTTCATTCTCCATTTTCTTGCATGTAACTCCTCCATTTAGTGATCAATCAATTTTGCATTAAGATAATTTAGGAAAAAGAATCATTTCTTTCAATTAATTCTCTTGATATTGGAATTGAGGGATCTTTACTATATAATGTATACAAGTTTTCAAAAAAAAAGGGAGTTGATTTATGTTTTTGAAGAAAAATTTCTCAAGTTCTTGTAGAAAGTAGTAGGATTTCTTTTGTAGTCACATTTCATTTGTAGAATTGTTTTTTATTAATGTAAAAGAAGGTTTTGAAGGGGCCCCAAAACCCTTTACAATAGGACCTTACAAGATAAAAGAATTAAGAAACCTGGAGGAACAAACAAAAGAAAAATTGGCAAAAAAACTAGAGAAAACCAGCTAAAGCCCCAAAAAATCAGTAAAAATTGGCCAAATCCGACAAAGGAACTAATTAATATTTTTTAGGGCATTAGCTAAGTTATTTCTAATCCCATACATGTCTTTGATATTTTCCCTAAGATTAGGGATATCCTTAGCAGAAGCAGCATCAAATTTCTTAACACTCACTCTGGTTCTCTTTGCAGCTCCACCTGGCGTAGCTTCACCACTACCAATCTCGATAGCATCTTCATCCATGTCGAGGTCCACCACCAGTTTGGGAGAGCTGGAGTTATCAAGGACCTTCAAAATATCCTCTAGGTTTTTTGTGACAGCAGACAAGATATTCGGGATAATACCCAACAGGTTTTTCATCACCACTTTCCCTTCTTTCAGCAAGTCAATCTGAACAGCCATTTTTTTAACTTTTTCCTCCATGTCCTTCTTCCATTTCTTCTGATCCCTATCATCTTCCTTCCTCTTCTCATCCATCGGTTTCCCATTTTTTTCCAGGTTCTTCAATAATTCATATGTCCATCTGTCATAACCCAATCTAGCCTTAGTGAGTTTTTTAAGGTTATCCAAGAATAACCCTTCTCCAGCGCTTTCCTTATCCTCACTCAATCTATCCTTAGCCATATCCTTCTTAGGTTCCTTTTTATTCTCCCTCTCAGAATTAAAATATATTTCCTCATTATCCTTATCATCCAAATCCACCATAGGATGGCTATTGTCATTGCCTGGGCTAACACTGTGAATTGGGCTATCATTGTCGGACTCGTTCTCACCTTCTTCATTTGTAGAATTGTTAAGTAGTTGTTTTGAAAAAATTTCACCAAGTTGCAAGGAAGGACCAAGGAAGACTAGCTTGGAGATTTGAACAGGTTTCAACATCAAATTTCGTCGATCCAGGTTCTCTTCTATTGCTTTCCTTAATTTTTCATGTGAAAAAAAAAATTATTATGAAGAATATAGCTTCTATCCTTCTTTTAGATCTTCATTTATATAAAAGTTTTTAGAATTTGTTTTAAAACAAAGTTAAACTATTTTTTATTTAATTTGGGATAAATGTTGTAATACATATCTTTATTATATATTTAATTTTCTTAGAAAAGAGAAAAAAAAAAAAAAAGGATAAAAATCAAATTCTTGTTGTCTTTTTGCTTTTAAAAAAAAAAAATATATATATATATATATATTAAGAGTGCAAAAAAATATTTTGGGGAATAAACTCTTTTTTCTTCTGTGATTGTATGATGTTCTTTATTTGACTATTTTCTGTGAATTAAACTTAACTCTCTGGAATGTGAATTTGATCATTTGAGTGAAATTTTTAAATCAATCTTACTATATGAAAATCTCATCTCTTTGTTTTTCACCTGTGGATCGAAGTTATAAATAAATTCATTTCTCTTAATGTAGATTTTATTAACTATTAAATCCCTCTCATTCCCCTCTATGATCAGTCTTACCTTCTTGTGAATGTATACTGCTCTTTTGAGAAAGCATTTCATTTGTATTCATTATTCCCTGTGAGTTGAATAAACAAATTTTCTCCCCCTCTGAAGATGACAATATATATTTACTTGATTTCTTCCCGAGAAAACCTTGCCTTCATCCCAAGCATATCGTGAATATTTAATCTTTCAAAAACTTTCTCAAACAAAATATATATATATATATAGACTTCCTCTCTATCTCTGTGAAATCTCTTTGTGAAATATATAACTTGCAATAAGCTTCCTCTCTGTCTCTGTGAAATCTTTGTGAAATATCTCGCTGTGAAATATATAACTTGCAATAAGCTTCCTCTCTGTCTCTGCAAAATCTTTTATCTGGCATCTCCTTCTGCATAGTATCTATGACTATAAATCTTTTTTTTGGCATCTCCCTCTTTCTGTAACTGCAAAATGTACAATAGATTCATTAATTGGTAAATGCAGTTATCTTTTATCTTAAGAATCCTTTATATATATATATATATATATATATATATATATATATATATATATATATATATATATATATATATATATATATATATATATATATATATATATATATATATATTAAAGTGTATCTTTTGGCCATTTAGTTAAAGAAAAAGGGGGATTTATGTTATTTTATAAGGTAAATAATCAATAATAATAGAATTATTTCTATGTTAAATTTATAATTTTGGTTTCACAAAATAGAATATAAATCTAATTTATATTATTTTATAAAATGATTGGTGAATGATAATAGAGTTATTTTAAAATGTGATTTGGCTTCACAAAATTGGAAATGAGATTGATATTTGTTTTTGTTTTTCCTATCAAATAGTTAATAAGTTATGACAGAATCATTTCTATTTTTCAATTGATTTTGTTATGGAAATCTTCTTGCTTTATTCATTATACCATAAAAGAGATAATAATAAATATATATATATATATATATATATATATATTAAAAAAAAAAAAAGTGGTTGTGTTTTATGGAGTGGATTCATATTAACCTGTTATCCTTCTAAATTTTATTAAACACAAAAAGATTGAATACCAATAACTTATTAGCCTAATATTTAAATTTACTTATAATTTATTTATTTGTATTATTAAAATCAATTTGAACATTGGGTAATTTTCTCTTAAGAAAAAACAAACAAACTTATTATTGGAATTAATTTATAACTTGGGGGATTATAAATGTTTTTTTTCTTAATAGTTGAAACTTATATTATTAGAATGCATTTATTAATTAAAAGGGGTTTTGCTTTAAAATGTTTTCCTTAGTGGATAAGAAAATTGATTATTAATTATATTAAGTGGTAATTAATCTTATAAGAGAAGTTTAATGAACCTAACTCATGCCAAAGGGTCACTTATTAGGGTTCTAATGATGAGAATTTAAGTTGCAAATTTCGACCTTCCCTTCATCATGGAAAATAAAACCCCTCTGGGGTTTTGAAGGGATAAATATTGTATAAGGCAAAGAGTTAATTAACACATTTGGAATTTCATTAGATAAGCAAACATTAAGAAACTTGCTATCTAAAATTAATCTTTCTTAGGATGTAGATATAACGGTTAAATCTTCTTATTAAATAGATTAGTTTGTCTTAGGGAAACAAAAGATAGGAAAATGATACTTCATCAATGATACACTTATTCTATAGTACCAGTTATTTTTCATCAAGTATCACTATTTAGTCTCAATTAATAATAATAAATGGAAATACCCTTTAGTATACTTCAAAAATTAGTGCAGGTTTTAAGGGTTAAAAGAATTTACCTCCCAAGTAAATTTGTGTTTAGTTACACACTTTTTGTATTTCAAGAAATATGAAGTAATGTTTAGCTAAATTTTCCTCAATTCAAGAAGTTGGACATATTTGTTTTTGCAAGGTTAAAACTCACGATATAGAGTATACAAGACATTTGAGAATAATCAATCTATGAATAGTTAAAGATACATAAGAATAGTAAAGGCGAAGTTACATTTATGTCGCAAGTATTTAGTATAGATGAATTTAATTAACATTTAAATTTGGAGATAAGTCGCAAGATATAATCTATCTTGTATGAACATTAGTATTAATTAGTGTTAATAATCTCCTTAGTCTTGTTGAATCAGGGGAATTAAATTTATACATCAGACTCATCTAAATAGTTAAGATTTAATGGTTTATTAGCATTTTTTATTTTATTATAAATTATTAATTTATATTACAATTATCATCAAATTTAAGTTAAATATTGATCAAAATTGTCTAATTCCTTGGTTCCCTTAATCAATTGTTTACTCAAATAAACAAATCAATATTTGATTATAATTTGTCCTCATTTTAGAAATTGAACATTTGTTAATCTTTCACGTAAGTTACATTTTTTTGCAAGTTACGCATTTATTGTATTATGCAAGTTACTTATTTATTTTTATCATGCAAGTTATTTTCAAGAAGTTAGATATAATGGTCCTCACAATTCGAATATTAATCTTCTAGTAGGAAATGGGTTGGCATTTTCAAGAGGTTCCTCATTTCATAGAATTTGTTTGTTTCGAAGTCTTTGCAATAATGATCTCAATTTCAGGTTGCACTAGGATAATGTTTATTTAAGTTTTCAGTAGTATAATAGTTTCATTTCATAGTGTTGCTTAAGATTAATAAGTACTTAGATAGATAACTAAACAAGAGGTGATGGAAACAAAAACATAGCAGCATTCGGTATCTATGGTGCCTCAAGGTCATGCTTATAGATAATATTGTCGTATTGAACTACTGCACTTAACGCCTAATAAATCTGTAACAACGACATCTGTGGCATCATCCCTATAAATCGTCGGGGAGTAATAAGGGTCATAAGGAAGTTAAAACCAAGGGGCGGGTAATTCCCCTTGGATCGATAATCTAAAAAGATTAATTTTTAAATGAATTTACATCCGATCAGTTGAACTTTAGATAACCCCTTTAGGGTTTGGATGTGTGTGAAGATATTTAATATTTATTTTATCTTGATGATTTCATCAGATGATAACGAATTAAGGGTGACGTATTTAATAGGAAATAAGACAATTGTTTTAGGCCATAAGAAAAAGGTCATCTTGAGCCTTTTTTTTTCTATAGAGCTACCATCGTGGGTAGCAACCACAGAGAAACTATCTGGGACATTGACCCTAGAAAGGGTTTTGTACCCACCATACAGTTTACATTAAACCATAGTTTAGAAACTAGAACTACATACTTTACGCCTTGATCTCGTGTCGAAACGGGTATGTAGGTAGTCAAGGGACAAAGTTGTCCCTTGTACTCAGGCATTCGGGGATGGGGATTAGGATTTGGTTATGGGTGAGTAATTGGTTCTTGAAGCTCCTTGGTCTTTTAATCAAATGGTGCAAATAATAATTGAAAGGTTAAAATTAATTTAATGCATACTCAGAAGGAATCTCGTATGGATTCGCTTGACTTCTTGAGGCTTTAGGTCGAATTCCAAGGTGGAACTCAAGTTTGTTTATGTAATTATTTTAGTACTCCTAAGGACGGAAACCTCGGTGCACTCCTAGTATGGGAGTGTAGTCTTTAGAGAGTGGCTCAGGACCCGGATGGTCTTGATGAGTCTAAAGTCTCTGGGCAGCGCATATCCTATTCTTATGAATAGATGCCTACTCCGTTTGGGTAGATGCCTATCCCGGATTGGATAGATGAAACCTCCTATCCTGTATGGAAAGATGCCTAACCCATATGGTTAGATGTCTAGTACCGTATGGATAGATGCCTAACCTGTATGGTTAGATGCCCATCCCGATTGGATGGATGCCTATACCATTTGGATAGATGTACCCAAGTATGTGATTGAATCAAAAATAAATAAGAATAAGAAATCAATATTTTTATATATTAAAAAAAATTTAAAAATAAGTTGAGTTTTTTGTTTAAGTTAAGCGGGTTATTACATATCTCTCATTGTTATTACAAAATGGGGTGAAACTACCTAAAGATTTTGATGCCACAAAGATCTTACCACTAGGAAAAACTTTAGGTCAAGATAACAGTCAAACACCGCCCATAACACAAATGCAAGCAACGACTTCAAGTTTTCCTCAAAACGTACCTATCCAAACAAATGTCAATACAAATGCAAACTTTCAAACAACTGCATCATCTTCGGCAACCAATGTTAGTATACCAACACAAAGCATACCGATAATATCAAGTGTCTCAGCACCTATTCAAACGCAAGCAACAAGTGCAACCCAACCTCCAGTTTTCTATTCTATAGGACCGACATATAGTCACCAAAATGCAAATCTAGGTCTTACCGATACAACAAGTACAACTCAACCAAACATGGGTTCACATATCACTTATTTCATGGTACCTAGTGGAATGCACAACACACAAAATTATAATCATGGTACCTTCCAACAACCTCCTAGTTATGCAACCACGAATTATTTTGTGGGACATACACAAACACAAGGTGTACCTTTGACCCAAAAAGATATTTTGACACAACAATTACAGAATTTGCAACAACAAATGACAACCATGCAGACCGGTAACAATAAAAAGAGCTGCACAATGAAAGACTTATGTCCTTATCCATTCAATCACATATTATACATGCCGCCTTTCCCACAACATTTTGAAACACCTAAATTTGATAGATATCGAGGGAAGGGTGATCCTAGAGACCATATCAAAGAGTTTTTTACGGCATGTATAGAGGTTGCAACAGAATATACTTACTTAATGAGACTATTTCCTAAAATTCTAGGGGTCTTGCTTTAGAGTGGTTTTCACATTGACCACCAACCATCACATCATGGGGAGAATTAGCTGAACAGTTTATTGCAAACTTCTCGCATAATATTGAAACCCCGGTTACTTTGATGGACTTGTGTGCCACTAAACAATATGAGAATGAAACATTTGCATCCTTCACACAATGATGGAGGGCTTTCTATAGGAGGTGCAAAAAAATTATCCCAGAAACAGAGCAAGTGGATATGTTCATAGAAAACTTGATTCCCAAGATTAAATATCTGATACAAATGCAATGTTTAACCATATTCAAACAAATCACGGAAAAATATCTAAAATGTGAGAAGGGACTAGTGGAACAAGGTCTTATTAAGCATAGAAACACCAACAACAATGACAAATCCAAGTTTTGGTCGAAAAACAAAAATGTGACCAATGATGGTATTGTAGACGCGAGAACGATAAACAGAACTCAATCGGTTTTAGCTTTGGGAAGGAGTCAGTCATCTAATCCACATATAGGGAATAACATGACCTCCACAAATGTAAACGCTACACAAAACATGAACACAAGGTACCCCAGGGTAAATGCTCCAAGAAGAAATTACACACCTCTAGGAGAACCTATTGAGTCAGCACTCAAAAAGTTAATACAGACAAACATGATCACTTTACCAGAAACAAGAGTATATGAACCAGGTCCTTTCAAACCCACATGGTGGAATGATAATGATTTCTGTGATTATCATCAGACCAAAGGTCACAAAACAACAAGTTGCTACAAATTGAAAAACTTGGTCCAAGATATCATAGACCAAGGGGACATCACAATCGATACCGATAAAACCTCAGCAAACCTGATCATGTACTAATTATTCCTCTAATTGATTGAATAATTCTTTAATTCTTTAATTAATTTAATTAACTATTTCTTCTAATTTCATATTTCCTCATCATCTTACTAATTATTCTATTTCATGTTCTATCATCATTTAATCATTTTAACCAATTGTAAATATTAATTAATTTAATTATTTATGATTAATTCCCCAATTTAAATAAACTTTATTATTTAAATTAATTAATTGTCAATTTCCATCACAATCCTATCATCATCTAATCATTAACCCTTTTTTAATTAAATATTTATTATTTAATTAATTGTGATTTTATCCTTTAAATTAAATAATCTTTATTATTTAATTAAATTCAATTTCTAAATAATTAAATAGTTTCTTTAAAGTATTTATTTAACTAATTAATTCTTCCATTTCCAAATTCCGATATTCTAATTTCATTTAATTTCTTATTTCTTCTAATTTCTTCTAACTTCAATTACATGTGCATGATTTCAAAAACCAAATTGAAAATAAAAGTCAAGTTCTAAATATATTCAAATACTAAATTGAATTTGATGCTTTGCAAAAAGGATTGGAAAATTTTGTAGTATGGCAACACACAAGAACACAAGAAACAATGGTTAGTGTTAACAACCAAAGATTATTCTAAACAGACATATCAAGAGAGACGCTATAAGCAAAATAGAGCATTTAACAATGAAAACAAATGCAACAAGGCATCTCCAAATGCCTTCCACCATGCTTGTAGCTCCTCCTCCCTTATTCCTCTCCTCTCCAAGTTTCCAAATGAGTGTAGCTCTCGGTAGCTTTTTGCACTATGAATGTCTTATGGAGATTTAAGATTGAAATGCTTTTAAACTATGCTATGGAAGTGTAAAACAAGATAAATATGAGATATTATGAAATGAACTAAGATTAGTTTTAGTCCAAAATGACAATATAAGTGATTATGCTAAAATGCTCTCTAAAATTGACTATAAGTTAAATGCATACAAGTTTTTAGGATCTAGATCGTGAATAAATGAGCTCTATTTATAGGTAAAATGGGGCAATGGATGGTTAAGATTGAGTGATCTCAACAAGGGTCAGGATTGAAGGGTTTAATATCCATGTGAGGGCTTTCAATCCAATCCTAGGATGATAAATGTCAACAAGAGATGGGTTGAGAGGAGAGGGAATAAGCATTAAACGCTTGACATGGCTTGAGGGTTAACTTGGGAGGTAGGGTTAATGTTGAGTTGAGTGAATAAATTCATTATTTAAAGAATAATGCCTTTATCCAATGGATAAAGTCTTGTGCAAGAGTTAGTGAGGATAACCATGGTCAAAGCAATAAATGCTTGAGAAGACACATGGGTTAAATGAGGGTTGAGTTTAGAGGTAAAGTCTCTAACCATGTGGGTGAGTTGAGTTAACCATTAATGGTCATGTAAGAGCCATAAGTGGTTTGGAAGACTTTAGAGGTTAGCTTGTTGGGCACATAAAGCATTAAATGCTTTGTTACTTAGGAATGTGACAATATTTAGGGGATGGTTTAGGCTAATTAGGAATGGTTAGAAAGTGATTAGAAGGGTCTAGAAAGGGATTTAGGATTGCAAGTGGATTTGGTGGGTGAGGGAAAACAAGATTTAAATTAAAACAAAATTAATTTATTTCAACTTCTGGTTGCAACTTGCATTTGTAGGAGATTGCAAGTTGGGGGCGATTTAATTATTTAAATAAATGTTTTATTTATTTATTTAAAAGAGGAAAGGGGATTAAATTAAATAAATAGGATTTATTCATTTAATTTATTGTGAATCTGGTTTAATGGATTAATTAAAATAAATTGAATATTTTATTTAATTAATAGGAGAATGGTTGAGGATGAATTAATTAAATGTTAATTTAATTAACTATTGGCCAGTGGGTATATTAATCAAACAAATAGTAAATATTCATTTAATTAAAATGGACAGATTTATGTGATTACATTTGCCCCTCTTTGAGACGGTGTGGTTTATCATGTCGTTTCAAAGAAAGAAAAATAGGTGTGAATAAATATGCCCCATAAATGTTAATTTAATGGGTGGTATGCCCCCTCGAGCGATGGGCCAAAAAAATTCAAAAAATCTGGCGATGTCTTGAAAAAAGAGAAAGAAGTTGGGGAGAGATAAAATAGAAGAATTTAGAAGTTAGGGTAAAAGAATGGGAGAAGACGAAGTGACTATGGGGAAATGGCAAGCCTCGAAAGTACATGAGGTCACGGTGCAAATGTAGTGTTTGTGCTTTTGATTGATACTGTAGAATTGATCAAAATTGGTTGAACAATCTGGTGCAATTGGTTTAATTGCCCCGATCAAGTCAAAGCATGACAATTGATGTCAGTTGTTTACTTGGACAAAATAAAGTCTGAGTAAGTGAATCAAAGTGACCTATTGGTGACTTAGACAATTGATGTAATTGCTCGATGAAGTCAAGGTATCTAAAGAAAAAAACTCGTTGAGACTTGAGACAATTGATGTAATTGTCTATTTTGATTGTGTTTGATTGGTTGATCAATTGATAGTGTATGCGTTGTGATGGATGGTTGTGGTGAATCATAGCAGCCCCGTTGAGACTAGATCATTATGATAAATGCCTGTTGTAGTTTAGGATTACCATGATTGATTACCTATTGAGACCCAAAGATACTTGATCAGAGTATCTCTTGATAGTCTAGGTTTAAACTTTAAGAAAGTTTGAAACAAAACAACTAATGATGATGATTGGTATGCGTGTGTAGGAGGATCTTCCCGTCTTACAGATGTGGGAGAGGTATCCAGCTACACAAGAGTTGAGAGATCGGCTTACGAAGGTCAGGATTGATTGCATTGTAGCGACAGGCCTGTATGATGTGATGTATATGCTAGTGATTCAGACGAATTGCAGCTTGATGACACCACTGGCGGAGCGGTGGCATAGCGAGACTTGTACATTCCACTTGGCTATGGGTGAGATGACTGTGACATTGGAGGATGTGTGGCAGATCCTACACATCCCTATCTAAGGGAATCTTGTGACATATGACTGAGCATGGGGGATTGCAGCTATGCAGTGGAGTTTTGATGAGGATGTGTTTATTCATGATGGCTCGATAGCATGGGAGGATATAGCTGCATTATATGAGCCACTTCCTGTTGTACTATCGGGGATTGTTGGGGGCCTTCTCTGCCTCGATCGATGATCACATGGACTAGTCATGGGTTGGGGCTAGGTTATAGAGCATATGATGATTGAGGGGACCCTCTTTGCATGGGGACCATGTGTTCTGTCACACTTATATCAGGAGCTGCATGAGGTGGTGTACCGAGAGACGAGCTTGTTGGGATTTGGGATCACTCTATTGCATATCTAGGTATGGGAGCACCTACCTATGACATGACCTATGAGTCTAAGATTTAGGGCAATGGATCAGCCCTATGTGTATATGTACTATAATATGATGAGTTAGCTCCACTTGGGGAAGTTAGAGTGGTGGCGGTGGGCATTAGATGATTTGGATGCAGTGATCTAGAGGCCCTATATTGAGTGTGAGTCCTAGGATGATGATGCAAAGGCCTTGCCATATGTATTTATGATATGGTACTTGATTGGTAGGACAACCTACGATGTTGAGAGATAGGTACCTGGCAGAGTGATGAGACAGTTCGGGCGGAGGCAGGGATTTCTGAGTGGGTCGGGAGAGTATGCACGGGCAGTATGGGAGAAGTTCCAGCAGGGCCAATGTTACCATATGATCAGGCCTTGGTAGATTTTTGGACTTTACAGGCGAGACCATGTCATATGAGGTCGGGGATTGTAGATGTAGGGGTGTCAGATGAGTACATTATGACACATCCTACTCCACGCATATCAAATCCGATAGAGCCAATTCCAGGTTTTGAGGATGATAGGAGACAGAGACAGAGGAGGAGAGGAGGGCGAGGAATTTCAATAGGTGGATGAGGGAGAGGTGACAGAGGAGGAGGGGATGGAGGAGGAGGTGATGGAGGAGGAGGAGGAGGTCACGGTGGGGGTGGTGGATTTGGAGGTGGTGGTGGGTTTCAAGGAGAAGGTGGTGGAGGAGGATGATTACAGTAGAGAGGGAGAGGCGGGCAGCCATTGCGACTATCATAGGGGCCTTTGATGTAGGGAGGAGTCATATTAGGTGGTAGGGATATAGGGGAGGGAGAGGCACTTATGGATACAGGAGAGGGAGCCATTGGAGGAGTAGAGGAAGCTATAGGTGGAGGAGAGGATCCGATAGGGATGGGAGGAGGAGATCTTCAGGATCAGATGATATTATTTTTGCAGACTTAGCTGGAGGATATGGAGGCAGAGGTTGTAGCTAGAGATGTTCAGCTATTTGCACAGGAGTCAGAGTTGATTGTAGTGTTGCGGGAGAGAGATCACGCAGTTGATAGGGTGATCCAGCTGCGAGAGGGAGTTTGGGCCTTGGAGGGAGTACAAGGACATGGGTCATTAACTGATTCGTTGGTGAGGGAGTTATGGCAGGCAGGTGGAGAGGTTGACTATTGGTAGGGTCTATATGAGCAGGTGGTGCCATCCAGTCAATAGACACTGAGCTATTCACAGATGCTTTAGGAGAGATCAGAGCAGTCTCAAAGTATGTAGAGTAGTGGTGGTGTGATGGGTCCTCCACGACGAGGTAGTGCAGGTGGTGATGGTGGTGTAGCATCTGGCCAGAGTGCCATTTGAGAGAGTTGTATGTATTTTATTACATTGTCATTTTGGATTGTGACTTGGATGGCTCTTGGTAGCCGATATTTTTGACATCACTATACTCTAATACATGTATGTTATTGTGAGATGATATATGATGTGATATATGAGGAGATCCCATATTTTGTGATGATATGCATGTTGATGATATGTATGGGTTTATACAGGATGATGAGTGTATGATTTATGCTTAGATGGATGTTTACTTGCTATATGTTTATGTTGATGAGATTTCTATATGCATGTGATGATGATGATTTTATGATGTTTATGAAAGTGATGCTAACATGTGGATGCGGGTTAGTATATGTATGATGTGTTGGTTGTAATGCTTTATGTATGTAATGCCATGATGATGTTGTATGCATAAGGATGAATGAATGATGTTGACTATGAGATAGATAGTACTTGTGTTTATGTTGATGAAATGATGATATGCAGCTATGTTTGATATGATGAAATGCAATGAATCAAATGGTTTATGTAAATGTATATAAATGGTTAAAAAATGAAGGTAAATGGATAAACAAATGTAAAGTACAAATGTTCATGTGATGATTTCTAAATGAATGCACATATAAAATGTATAAATAGGTATCGAGACAAATGTTTTTTTGTTATGATTCTAAATGACTTAAAATATGACTAAGTGAAATGATAATGCAACTAAGAGATAATGAATAATTGTACCTTAATGCAGTTAAAAGGATAATGAATCCATCTTAATGAATCCTAAAAAAAAAATTTAAGATAAAATGAATGAGTATAAGAATATACTGGATGGATAGATAAATGTACTTAACTAATGGATAGATAAATAAATGCATGCAACTAAAGGAATCTAGATGAATGTATTGTAAACAAACTTAAATGATGATAAATGATGATGAATGATTTTAATGATGTGAATCTAAGTACATGATAATGAATGAAACTAAATGATATTAAATGTACGTGAATGAATGTAATGAACCTACATGTAAGTGAATGAAAATGAACTAGATGCATTTAAATGCCACTAAATGTAATAAAATGATGATGTTGTGTGTTCATGATAGATGAATGCAAGGTTGGTGAAAATTTGCATGATGCACTGATGAGGTATCAGAGAACTCCGTCGTGATTGTATCCAGGACCAAATCATTTTTAAATAATTTATCATTTTTATACTTGTTCACACTTGCATAAAAAACCATGAATATGAATAATGAATGATCAACTGGATGAGTGATATGCAACGGAATGCAATATAAACAGATGAGATGAAATGACAATGCATAGTACTTTATTTTTCATCATTGAGCATGGTAGTATCAATCTTGGACGAGGTAGTAGGAACCAAGTTTGGAGCATTGTACCTACAAGCAAGCAGCATAAATAAAATAAAGAATATGGACCCTCCATAATGGTTCATGCTCATATGGTCGAGGTATACGCTATAGTCAACAAACCATAGTGATCCATGACTGTATTTTGCATAAGATCACGTAGCTTAGTAAACTTCCCACATAGACACCATTAGTACATGCCCCAGAACTTCATTGGAATAATTCATAGAAGATACACAAACAATACTTAGGAACCATCATGGCTACTCTAATCACTTGTGGATATCCCGGAGTAGCATAGGAACCTAATATAAATGAATAAATAACTTTATCAAACCGACCAAGTACTTGATGGCTTAAAAAATTATTTCTTGTAAAAGAAAATGTTATCATGTCTTTGTCTTGGGTAAGGAAGGATGCATCCTTGTGAAGACAATTGTGTTTACCTTTGTTGATTGTTTGGTTGATTTGATAAGTGGTCATCGTTTGAGTAACTCAAAATGTTTGCTTGGTGTCTGTTTGTGGTTGTGTATGTTCAATGGATTTTTTTATGCATTGCCATTTTTTTTATTTGATTTTGATGTTTTATGATGTTTTTGGATTTTTGTGAGGCAGTTTTGAATGTTTTTGGATTTTATGAGACAGTTTTGAATGTTTTTGGATTTTGTGAGACAATTTTGAATGTTTTTGGATTTTGTGAGACAATTTTGAATGTTTTTGGATTTTATGAGACAATTTTGAATGAAGAACTCAATGAATCACAAGTAATGTAGAAATCCACTTCCATCAAATAGGTTAAATGCATTGCCCCCAGTTTAGACATGACTATGAAAAAGCGGGATGCAAAACGCATGAAGTACTATCCTTGATTGCAGATCAATAACAAGCCATGGTTTGACTGATGGATAAGTGCATGCAATGAATATTATCTCAACAAGTTGGAAAGATAATGGAGCCATGGCCTTTACGAGTGGCACTTGTTTTCTAGGTTTTCACCATCACACTTACCCAAGGTGCCACCAGAGTGGTTGTTCACCATTTGGATGCATGATTTTTCTTTACTATTTTTTTTTTTTTTAATTTTCTTTGGGACATTTATCTTAATGTTTTTGGTGTTTTTCGGATATGTATGAGAGCCTGATGCTCTATACAACTTATGTATGAAACCATTTGAGGTGCATGTTTTTGATCGGATCTAATAGTGGTTCTCCTTCTGAAGTAGCTAGTTGATATTCCCCGGACCCAAAGACCGCAATGATAACATATGGACCCAGCCAGTTAGATTCAAACTTTCCCTGATGTTCTCTATTTGGTTGGTTATGAGGATTCTCTTTGAGAACAAGATCACCTACCTCAAATGCACGAGGTCTAACTCGATGATTATAGCTTCTTCTCATGCATTGTTGATAGGCCTTGAGGTAGTTGTATGCAGCTTGTCGCCTTTCATCAAGTAGTTTCAAGTCTTGGAGATGGGAGACTTATTGTGCTTCATCATCTATCAGATTATGCAAAGAAACCCATAGAGATGGTATCTTGACCTCAATAGGAAGGATGGCTTTTGCGCCATAGACCAGTGAGTAGGGAGTTGTGCCTATAGGGGTTTGAATGCTAGTTCGATATGCCTATAGTGTTGGATTTAATTGAACATGCCAATCATGGCCAGTATCATTGACTGTCTTCTTGAGGATTCTCAATATGTTCTTGTTTGATGCTTCGGCCTAACCATTTCCTTGTGGGTAATAGGGAATGGAAAAGTGGTGCTAGATGTGAAATTTCTCACAAAGCTCACGAACATCCTGATTTTTGAAAGGAATGTCATTATCTGTGATGATGGACATGGGTAGACCATACCGGAAGATGATGTAATTAAGGATGAATGAGGTGATCTTATTGTTGGTGACTTGGGTAAGTGGAACAACTTCGATCCACTTTGTGAAGTATTCGGTAGCGGTAATATTGAATTTGTGGTCGTTGGATGAAGATGGATGAATTTTACCCACAAGGTCAATTCCCCATTGACAAAAGGGCCATGGTGTTTTGATTGGTTGCAATTCCTATGCTGGTGCATGTATCAAGTCTCCATGAACTTGGCATTTCTTGCATTTTCTAACAAAATAGTAGGAGTCTTTTTCCATGAATGGCCAGTAGTATCCAGCGCGCATGATCTTCTTTGCTAAGGAAGGACCACTTGAGTGAGTCCCACAGATTCCTTCATGTACCTCTTCCAAGGCCTTTGTTATCTCATCCTGTTCGAAACATCGAAGGAGAGTACCATCAAGACTACGTTGGTATAGGGTTTTAGCAATGATGGTATATTGAGAGGTTTGGCGAATGAAGGTTTTGCATTGGTTATTCGATTGGTTAGGAGGAAGTGTGTGATCACGAAGGTAGGTGTAGAATTCATTGTACCATGGGGATTCAGATCCAAAAAGGCGACATATCATTTCGGATACGAGGATATCATAAGCAAAAATCCAAAGTTGTTCTACCAAGAACTCGTAGTGCGTTGAATTCTGTGGAAGATCTAGGAAAGATGCAATGGTAACCATGGCATCAGCAGCTCGATTCTAATCTCTTGGTATTTACTCAAAGGTGATAGTCATAAGTGATGCCTTTAAACTATCCACCATTTGCTTGTACAACATGATTTTATCATCCTTGGTCTAATATTCGTCTGTGACTTGTCGGATGACAAGTTGGGAGTCACCATATACTTGTAGCTCTTTCAGTTTCCATTGTATGGCTAGTCTAAGTCCTATGATCAAGGCCTCATACTCAGCTATGTTGTTTGTGCATGAAAAAGTTAGCCTATAAGACTTTGGGATGTCACCTTGAGGTGCGATAAACAAAATGCCTGCCCCCGAGCCATGCCTAGTATATGAACCATCAAAGTATAGTTTCCATGGTTGTGCTGATGTGATCATGAATATCTCTTCATCTAGAAAATTGGAAATGAGAGGATGATCACCTATGAGAGGTGCATTGGCCAACTGATCTGCAATAACTTGGCCCTTGTTATCCTTACGGTCCACATACTCGATGTCAAATTCACTTAGAATCATCACCCATTTGGTCAAGCGGCCTGGCAATGCTGCTTTGCTGAGTAAGTACTTTAGTGGATCAATCTTAGCAATGAGTTGTACTTTATGTGTTAACAGGTAGTGCCTCAGTTTAGTGGTTGCCAATATTACTGCTAGGCAAGCTCACTCAATAGGTGTATAATTGAGTTCATAGCTAACCAGTGTGGGAGAGATGTAGTAAACAACACACTCTTTCCCTTCTGCATTATGTTGTGCCAGTAGTATGCCCAATGTTGTATTTGTTGTTGAAATATAGAGCAATAGAGGCCTACTTAGATCTAGTGGGATCAACAATGGTGTATTCATGAGATAGTCTTTAAGCATCTGGAATGCTCACTAGCATCTAGCATCCCATTGAAAGTGGATGTTTTTGTGTAACAAGTGTGTAAAGGGGTGACACTTATCTACCAGTTGTGCAATGAATCTTTGGATGGATTGTAGCCACCCTTGTAATTTCCTTAACTGGCTGATGTTCCTTGGTGGTGGCATGTCCATGATTGCTTTGACCTTTGCTGGGTCAACCTCAATGCGTTTTCTTGAGATAATGTATCCTAGAAGCTTCCCTGAGGTTACTCCAAAGACACATTTCTTTGGGTTGAGTCAAACATGATATTGTTCTAGAATATCAAAGATTTTCTCTAATATTTCTAGATGACCTTCTCTTGTTAATGATTTTGCCAATAAGTCATCAACATAATCCTCCATTATGGTATGCATCATATCATGAAAAATAATGGTCATTTCTCTTTGATAGGTCACCCCTACATTATTTAGACCAAAAGGCATTACATTCCAATAGTATGTTCCCCATGGACATGTGAAGGTTGTCTTATGTTGGTCCTCTGGTGTGATCTTTATCTGGTTGTACCCTGAAAAGCCATCCATAAGAGATAGCATGGCATGTCCTGTTATTAGGTCTGCGATTGTGTCAATGTTTGGTAGGGGGAATTCGTCCTTAGGACATTCTTTATTTAGATCTCTGAAGTTAGTATAGATACAGATGCCCCCATTTAGTTTGTCGATAGGTATAATGTTGGATATCCAATCTACATAATCAATTGATCTCATAAAACCGGCATCCAAGAGTTTCTTAACTTCTACTTTGACTAGTACCTCAATCTGTGGGTGCATCTTGCGAAGCTTCTATTTTACTGGTTTAGCTCCTTCTGCTATGGTGAGGTGATGCATGACTAAATTAGGATCAAAACTAGGCATGTTTGCATATGACCATGCAAAGTTTATCTGACGCTTCTAGAAGAATTCAACAAACTTAGGTTGTTCCTCTGGAGTTAAAAGAGATGCTAGATGTATGTGGTGAGGAGTTTCAGGATTCCCCACGTTAAATTCTTTTGTTTCCTCGATAAGGATCGTTGATCATTCCTGATTTGTACTAGAGGGGAGGATGTCAAACCTTTCATCCTTAGGCACCTCAGAGAGGTTTTCAACCTTGGATACACTCTTTCTTTTTACTTTTGTGGGATCAAACAGTGCCACGGTGTGGTTCTCACTGGAAGATCCATGTTTTATTGTTATATTTTTGCAGCTAAAAGGTTTGGCATCCACCCCAAAGTATGTTGTACTATTAAGTTCAATTGTGAATCCAGCTTTGTGATCCCCACTTGGTATGTTGTCTAAAGTCAATGATCGCTTCATCATTTTGGAAGTGATCAAGGCATGGGGGATTAGGTTGGTTCCATTCGATGAGTTCAAGATGGATAATGGGCATTACCTCATCGATCAGGTTAAGTTCATAAGATGTGTTAGTGAGGATTAAGACATTATCATGAAGGTCGTTGATGGTACTCTCCCTGTTAGAATCGAGCATAGGATGTGACGTAGGGTCTGTGGAAGGTGTTTCCAGTTCAAGAAACCAAGAGGTTTTTATTTGTGCTTTTCCGTAAACAATGATTTCTTTGCGAGGTGGAGGTAGTGATGCATCTTCCTCATATGAAGTATTGAGTCATAAAGAATCAAATTCCCACTCATGTGAGTCGATCTTTGAGTCTCTTTCCAGCATCCGATTACTATACCAAACTGGGATATCCTTTGAGTTAAACATTGCAGGTGTAATCAGTTGATGTACCTTTGGAGATGGAATGGTTAGTGCTGCAGGGAGGATTATTGGGATCAATGAATCCGATACTAGGAGTACCGGCATTGTTGAATCTGTTGTTGTTGATGGAATTGTCAGTGTTGTTGATACTGTTGGGGGTTCTGATGTTGTGAATGGTGTTGTTGATGTGGTTGTTGTTGTTGATGGAGTTGTTGGTTTTATTGGGGGATGATTGGTACTGTAGATGGTATTGTTGGGATTTTTAGCCTCATTGGGGCAGTTGGTACGGTGCTTGGTGTTGCTGATATAATCAAAGGTGACCTCTGTAGAGTTTTAGGATGATATAGAGATTTGTTGGGTTTCCCTTTGAATATGAGCTTAGGAAGAGTCTCTTTTTGAAAGCCTAATCCAATTTTATCTTTAGACTTTAATTCAGGCTATAACGGCTCATTTCGTCCTTGCTTGCACTATCCTAAAGCACTCTGACCATCATAGCCCATTGTTTTCATAATGAGAAGGCCTTTGTCATATTGATCTATGGGAAGCTTAGCTTGTGGGATTTCTGTGGTGATAGGGTATTTATAGATCCATTCTGCTAAGTCCTCATCTCTAGCCTCCTCTTCTTGACTCTTTCCAAGGATAAAAGGCATCAAAGTGCATGTTGGCTTGATCAATGGTGCTTAAAGTAACCTTTGAGGCTTACCATGAGTTCTGGGGGAAGTGGGTAGTTTCCCAACACAAAAGAGTTGGCTTAGATTGTACTCCCCAAGACCTTCCTCTACCATTTTCATCTTTAGCTTCTCTTGCTTGGGTATAGTGGTGTCTGAACTGGAAAGAGAGGCTGGACTAATATATGATGTGGATAGGATAGATTCTCTGTTGTTGGGAATGGTAATCTCTGCCTGATGATTGATATTGTTACAATTTGCAAATGGATTTGCGTCACCAAGGATTGTAATTTCTACACCTTTATGAGGAAATTTGATACACTGGTGATAAGTGGATGGAACGACTTACATGACATGTATCTAAGGTCTTCCTAACAATAAATTATATAACAGAGGAAGGTTCAAAACTTGACATATGATGTGATTCACCACTGGGCCCACTCAGATTGGTAACACAACTGCTCCTTTGGAAGAACGCTTTGCATCATCATAGGCTTTTATTGTTATCTTTTTGCGGGGATCCACTGATTCAACTGCATATCCCAATGTTATGACCAATTGTAATGTATAGATATTTAGGCCTGCTCCATTGTCGATCAAGACTCGCTTGATCCTGTGTTGTTTGATAAATCCTTCAATATGGAGTGAGGTGTTATGAGGTTGTTGGAAGGATGTATTGTCACTTTCATAGAAAGTGGGACATGGTGATGACCTCAGATTACCAACCATAACTTGAAATTGATCTGTGTTTAGATTGGCAAGGACTGACGCCTCTTGGAGAGCTTGATCCAAGATTGTTTTATGAGATGAGGATATGCGCAAAATCTCTAGGATGGATATAAGTGCAAGCATTTTATATAATTGCTCCACAAGGTTATACTGCTTTGGGATGGAGGTGGTGCCTTGTGGAGATGCTTTAATGGTGATCTTGCTACACCACGTAACAACATTGCAGGTATGGTTTGGATCTTTGCTAGTAATGGTTGCAATTTGTTCATTGGCATCATACAGGTGATTCACAGTGTAATTATAAGTGGCTTGCATATAATCATTGGTATCTATGTTTCGTCTTGAAGTGGAAGGACCCCTTTGATCTTGTGATGGAAGCGGATTCTTGAATATGAGATGATCATTATTCATGGTTCTTGGGTCATGTCCTTCAATTTCAATCTCTCCTCGGTCAATAAGATCCTGAACAAGATCTTTCAATCTATGATAGTTACTTGTTTTATGCCCTTTCCCTTGATGGAATTCACAATTTTCATTATCCCTCCACCATGGAGGTTTGGCCTGAGGTTCGTAATTAGATATTTTTGGTAAAGTTACGAGATTTGAGGAGAGCAATTGATGTAACACTATTTCAATAGGTTCCCCTAAGGGAGTGTATGTACGTTTTGGTTTATAATTTTGTTGTCTTTGCCTTGGTTCCTCTTGCGGTGTATTGCATCCTTGATTTGGCGGGGGAGCAACCGTGGTGTTCTTAGGAGGGGTTTTTTTCCCTACAAATTAGACCATAGGTTGTGCATTCTTGATAGTCCTTGCATCTACAACCTTTTCATTGACGATTTTTTTGTTTTTATTCCAGAAGTTAGGTTTATCACTATTAAAGTGCGAGCGAGGGGCATCTTTTGGTTCATTGTATATTTTGATAAGCCCTGTTTTGATGAGGGCCCGTTCACATTTTAAACCCTGTGTGATCATGTCATTAAAGGATTTTGTGTAGATGGAATTCCATTTCTTCATTTAAGTTGGAAATAAATATTTCCACTAGCTCTCTTTTAGGTAACTGAAGAGAACGTCTGCTAGACATTTGTCGCCATCGTTGCAGGAAAGCTGAAAATAGCTCCCCTGGTTTTTGCTTGGTGTTACACAGATTTGTCATGGTGACATCATGCTCTATGTTATAGGAATAATGTGCAATGAATTTATAGACTAGTTCTTCGAATGTCCTAATGCCACCTATTAGTCGGGAGAACCATTGCATGGTTGTCCCTCCCAAACTCTAAGGAAGGAGATGCATTAGATATGTGTCTTCATATGCCACTTCTAGTCAAACAGAGTGAAATTCCCTAACATGATCGTGAGGGTCTCCTTTTCCCTGATACTTTTCAAACTTAAGTGTTTCAAACCCTCATGGAAAAGGTGGCATAGGTAGATTCCTATCAAAGGGATAGGGACAAATATCATTAAGTGAAAACTGGGTTATTTTCAAACCACTATGAAGTTGTTGGGAGAGATTCTCGACTTGTTGCCTCAACATGTCAATGTCATTAGGAGGAGGAGGAGGTGGGGGATTTCCTTGATGAAGGTCATATCTAAAGTTATATCGACCTCTTCCACCCTCATTATGACTCTGGTGTTCTGATGCTTTCCGTAATTGTGTAGTATCAAAATCAGAGGGTAGTTTGGCTCCCTCTTGGGCAAGTCTTAAAAAGTGAGCATCAGCATTGTTCCTAAGGATTTCATCGAAAAGTCAATTGAAGAGGGGGTTGTTTTGTACCCTTTTGATTGCTTCAAGAGTGGGAGTATGGGGATTTTCATCATTTGTGTTTCCTCCAAGGGCTTCTTGGAATTCATTGAGATTTTCCTCTTCTTCCTCTTCGATTTCTTGTTGTCTTGTCCTTGATCTAGTTTGAGCCATTTTGTTTGAAAGTTGTTGTTGAAGTTTGATGAAAATGATGATGAGTTGATGATGGAATGAGAGATAAATGTTTGGTGAAGTGTTTATCATATGGATCTCTAGCACTTAAAGGTTGGATGTTGCCAAAGTCCTTCTATGAATTGCTTATTGTGTTTGTTGACAATGTTTTGAGATAACAAGGTATAGAGAGGTTTGTGATGTGTTACAAACCAAGCTATCTAGTAATGAGAGGATGCACTCATAGACTAGTTGTAACCTGCATAGAAATGCCTCTTAGGATGAGTTTATCCTAGATGTAGAGACACTCTAAAAAGTGATGTGTTGTTTTGATTCAAGCAATTACTAAAAAGAACTTAGGACAAGACCTTTTTATGTTTTGAGATTTTGAAATGGATTGATGTTGTATGAATGTGAGAATGGATGGAATGTTGAAACTTCAATAAACACTTTGAGTTACAAATGGGACAAATTCTTCCTCTTCTCTTTCGGGGGTTGGTGGTTCTTCCCGGGATATGTTATATGTGATGCAAATGTTTGGAAAGAAGGCAGGGTTGATTTTGCCTCCCTTGTTTTTATGATAGCTCAAAGCTCTATATTGAGTAAAAGCTCTGTGGTTTAAAGACTCTTGATCAAACTCGTTAGATTTTCCTTGAAGATATAGATGCATGTGAGGTAAGAAGGTTCTATGTGAGACAAAAATTTGTCTATTGAGATAGAAAAATATCCTTCTTTTGATGAAAGCCTTTGAGCTTAATGGTCTTTGCTTGAAATTGATATGTTGATGAAGATTCCTCTTTCTCAAAATGTGGAGGATGGTCATATAGTTTTGATACCTTGTTTTTCACTTTGTTTTTTATTGTTTGCCAAAAGTTGGTGTTAAAAATTTTGTGTTGGATGAATACTTGTTTTTGAATTGGTTTTTGATTTTATTTCACAAGAAAACAGAGCAAGCACACAAACACAATAATGTTGCCTCAAAAGGCACAAATAAGTGTGGGTCTAAATCAACCCAATCTTTGAACATTTTGACCCTTTTACACAATGTTTTTGAGTATGTTTTTTCCAAAAAGCCTGAAGTCTCAGTTTATCACTGGTCTTGACACAAAATGAAGACACTTCAAACACACTTTATCCCTAAGGTCAAATGGCCAGTTGCGATAATTTCAGCCCACATCTTGATATTTCTTCAACTTTTGTACTATATACCTTATGAATCCTGTCATGGTAGGTAATGATGTGATATACTAAGTCTTGCACGAGCATAACAAATAGATGATCCCTATGATGGGGGAATCACCACTTTTATCAAGCTACAAGTAGCCTTTCAAAAATCCATGTTTCTACTCAAGGAAATATGTATGGTGAGTATCTTGGGAGAAAAACCATCTATGCTCTTGCACTGAATTTATCACAAATATCCTCAATCAATAGAACGGGTGGGTTTCTACATAAAAAGGTGTTTAGTAATTTTTTATGTTTCTGGACATAATTTCATTCTACAATGACTCACTTAAGAGCCTTGTAACTTGTGGTGGGGCCCATTTGTCCTTTCGGCAAGTTACATTGTAGGAACAACTATACCGAAGGCTATAGCTTTCACTTAATCTAAATTAAACCTGAATAAAAGAGTTAGTAAAATCCGCCTATTTGGTGGGCTTCTACAAACCTAATTTTTTTTGTTTTTTGGTTACAAGGTATCTATGTACAACTCTTTGTTACAATAGCGCTATCTGTGTGAAAACAAAAGTGCTATTTAACACGAAAGTGCTAAATAACCAACAAAAGTGCCAAAAGAAACACTAAAGCGCTACAAGAAGAGACAAAAGCACTAAAAGAACTCTATCAGACAAAATTAATTATGTCAAACAGAGAGCCAAAAGTGCTAAAAGAAGCTACGATAGTGCTATTTAAGGGTCAATAGCACTAAAAGAAGGTCAATAGCGCCAAATGAGAGACAATAGTGCTATTAGTATGAACAATAGTGCTAAAGTGTCCAATTTTGAAGGCGCTAAAGCGTGAACAAAAGTGCTAAAGCGCAACCTGTGTGTCAATTCAAATCAAAATTGTTAGTAGTTTTAAAAATTGGTTGCTTTGGATTCACGTTAGGTTCACCAAATGATGCTCTGCAAAAAGGATTGGAAAAATCTGTAGTATGGCAACACACAAGAACACAAGAAACAAGGGTTAGTGTTAACAACCAAAGATTATTCTAAACAGGCATATCAAGAGAGATACTATAAGAAAAATAGAGCATTTAGCAATGAAAACAAATGCAACAAGGCATCTCCAAATGCCTTCCACCATGCTTGTATCTCCTCCTCCCTTGTTCCTCTCCTCTCCAAGTTTCCAAATGATTGTAGCTCTCAACAGCTTTTTGTACTATGGATGTCTTATGGAGATTTAAGATTGAAATGCTTTTAAACTATGCTATGCAAGTGTAAAACAAGCTAAATATGAGATATTATGAAATGAATTAAGATTAATTTTAGTCCAAAATGACAATATAAGTGATTATGCTAAAATTCTCTCTAAAATTGACTATAAGTTAAATGTATACAAGTTTTTAGGATCTAGATTATGAATAAATGAGCTCTATTTATAAGTTAAATGGAGCAATGGATGGTTGAGATTGAGTGATCTCAACAAAGGTCAGGATTGAAGGGTTTAAGATCCATGTGAGGGCTTTCAACCCAATCCCAAGATGACAAATGTCAACAAGAGATGGGTTGAGAGGAGAGGGAATAAGCATTAAATGCTTGACATGACTTGAGGGTTAACTTGGGAGGTAGGGTTAATGTTGAGTTGAGTGAATAAATTCATTATTCAAAGAATAATGCCTTTATCCAATGGATAAAGTCTTGTGCAAGAGTTAGTGAGGATAACCATGGTCAAAGCAATAAATGCTTGAGAAGACACATGGGTTAAATGAGGGTTGAGTTTAGAGGTAAAGTCTCTAACCATGTGGGTGAGTTGAGTTAACCATTAATGGTCATGTAAGAGCCATAAGTGGTTTGGAAGACTTTAGAGGTTAGCTTGTTGGGCACATAAAGCATTAAATGCTTTGTTGCTTAGGAATGTGACAATATTTAGGGGATGGTTTAGGCTAATTAGGAATGGTTAGAAAGTGATTAGAAGGGTCTAGAAGGGGACTTAGGATTGCAAGTGGATTTGGTGGGTGAGGGAAAAAAAGATTTAAATTAAAATAAAATTAATTTATTTCAACTTGTGGTTGCAACTTGCATTTGTAGGAGAATGCAAGTGGGGGGGATTTAATGATTTAAATAAATGTTTTATTTATTTATTTAAAAGACGAAATGGGATTATATTAAATAAATAGGATTTATTCATTTAATTGATTGTGAATTTGGTTTAATGGATTAATTAAAATAAATTGAATAATTTATTTAATTAATAGGAGAATGGTTGAGGATGAATTAATTAAATGTTAATTTAATTAACTGTTGGCTAGTGGGTTTATTAATCAAATAAATAGTAAATATTCATTTAATTAAAATGGACAGATGTATGTGACTACAGAATTAAATAAATTCAATATTTGAATTAAAATATCATGCAAAGATTAAATTCAAAATCTAAGTCAAAGTGCAAGCACATGCTAAATTAATTAATTAAATCATTTATCTCTCCAGTCTCTATTTTCATCTTCTAGTTCTCTTGGTCATCTTCTTTATTTCCTCTAATCATTCTTTTTCTTCTTTCAGTTAGATTTTTCTCAATCAGTTAACTCAATTAATCTATTCAATCTATTATGTTTCACCTCTAAATCAACAGTTCAACTACCAATTAGCATGTGAGCTCACCTGAGTTCCACCTCTTGATCAATTTGTTCCACCTTTCAATCAATCTTCTCCAAAAATCTATAAATTGAGCATTCAATCTCCATTCTCAATTATCATGAACTTTGAATCTTTGTGTCACTTGCAAGTTGTCAGTGCAATATCTAGGAGCCATCATACCACAAAGAAGAGCAATGGAAGTTATACGCAGTCATGGAATAGGGAGTCTTTAATTGATTTTATTTACGGTTCCTATTTTGCTTGATTGTGTTATTTCATTGTCTGTTTGTTAGAATTATTTGATTAGATAGGGATTCGTGATTTCCCTTTGATTCTAATTGATATTTTATAAGATAAATTTTACATGCACACAGATAGAATTAGACTAAAAAATTACATTTAAAATTAATTTGGAGTATAAATTATGATATTGCTATGATAATTCAACTGTGTACTTTTTAGTCAAACTCATTGACTCATGTTTCATGCATAGTGGTTCACAAGAACCCATCTCTTGTGAGAATGAATGGTATGCCTAGCACTCATTGCATCTAGGTGATGCTCATAAAGGTCCTTCCTGAGAGGTCACCCATTCGAACACTACTCAAACTCAAGTCAGCCACTGGAAATCCAAAAAATCATGAAACCAATATTCAATAATACATTTGTAGAAAGTTATTAGTTGCAAAATCAAATAAAATCAAAACTATATATAGATGAATTCAACAATAATGCACTCCTTAAACTTCAATTTTAAATTAAAAAAATCAAATATCCAATATTATAATTATAAATTTAACATTATTGAATATTTTAGATCCTCTAATTTAAAAATAGCCTTATCTACAATTGCTGATGCATTTAAGATTTACCATGTATTGTACTTGGAATATGATGTGCCTCGTCTATTTCAAAAAACCTTATTTATATAGCACTAGGGGAGAGGGTCCTATATTTGTGCACCCTGATTTCGAGCTTTTTAAAATCTTATGTGGATATTTCAAATTATTCTCAATTTTGTATAGTAGTTGACTTGTCACGTCCCCAACTTTAAAAAATCATTTTCAAGTTCACATAGTCAAATATGATCCCACATCAACATGCATTTTTGTGAAGGTGTCTAAAATGGTCCAAAATTGTGATAAGACCAATAGTTATGCAGTAAGTCATGTTTACTTGTGCATTGATCTGGCATCACATGATTGATTATTTTTTGAATTTTAGAGGTACTTTTTTGGGATAAGCATTGACATGACATTTTTAGGGCATCACTATTGGTCCCATTTTGTTCAACTACCATAACATGTATTGGACCCCTCTCACCTATTAGCCCCTCTCCCTTAGTTTATGCATAACAAAAATATAAAGAGTGTAAAGAAAAAATTTCAAATTATATATTTATTTTTAAATTATTAAGTTAAAAGAAGATGTTTGCTATAGATTAAAATCATAAATTGTGTAATCATATTATACAATCAATTACAAAATGAAATATAATAATACAATTAAATATATAAAAATAAACTAGAAAAAATAAATATTTAATCAATTGAATAATCTTTTTCTTTTTAAATAAATATATAATACTTACATAAATTCCACATTAATCTAAGGCTTTAGACTACCTTCATAAAATCCCACATCAAATTGAATGTATATTATATTTTTAAATCTTATGAATTACATTTTTTTTGTACGTCTATAGTTATGTGTAATTAAAAATCTTGTTTTTATTCTCATATAAATAGATATGTGTCTTATAAAACCTAAGAAAAATAGATAATATATGTGTATATTGCTATATAAATAAATAAGTTTGTGTAAATATTGTAAGGAAAAATAAATTAAAGATTTCTTTTTCTATATATTGAACAATGCTTTTAAGATTTGAACTTAAGCCCTCCCATGTAGGAAGGATTGCAGCTTACCACTGCAGTGTGAGGGCATCCCCATTAAAGATTAAATTTCATAGTCTTTTGTATTAGATATTGAATTTTTTTTTAAAAAATGATAAATAGGTGTCAACATTATCATATATAAGGAAATAATAGTACACATATTAAAAAAAATATGGATGGATATAAATCATATCTTAATAGCCAAAACGAGATTGAATCTTGGATCAAAAAAATGTAATACAAATATTCAATAAGCAACAAGAGTAGTAGAAAAGGGTATATGTGAAGGGTCGTGGTCATACGGCTTACCCCATACATAAATAGGGTCTAAATTTTCAATAGGAGGGTCTTACCTCTTCTCATCTTTTTCTTTATCTTGATCATCATTTATTGGAGAAATGGTCAACTCCAACCAAGGAAAATTGTCGAAAGCAAACAAGTTGGAAGCACTAGTAGATGGCCACCCAAGAGCTCCAGTAAGAAGACTAGCCAAAAATGCCTTCTATAGATCAGGAAAATTTGGGTTAAAACAATCAAAGAGAATCACAAACTTTTAACAATTATGGTAATCTATCCTATTCTAATGAAAAAAATAACTAAAATAAAATGCAAATCAAATGCAAACCATCCTTGTGTGCTTCGGTCAAACTTTGATGTTCTTCCTTTCATCTCTAATTTTGGTAATGTCACTCTCGTCATGCAGGTGCAAATACAAAATGAAAGCAAGGACAATATGTGCAAGATTTACTAGAAATGTGATTCTTTGATGAAATTGTTGGAATAAATAATTCATATACTAATTATTCACTTAATTGCATTAATTCACTAAATAATTTATTATTTAGTTAATCAATTAATTATGAATAATTAATTAATATTTATCTCCATGCATAATGTAAACTAGGAAAAGCAAGCTATGTTTAGAATTTCAAGAGTTTCATGCATTAATTAGTCTATTATGTGTGTTGTGCATACATGACTGATTCATGCATTCTATTTTAACTCTCAGTCTATCTTGTAGACTCCACTATTTAGGATTTATATCTTTAGAGTTAGATTTATTTATAAGGATGCCATATCCTTCATTATAATTAAGCAATAAGCAATAAGTAATTTCAAAGAAATACATTCAATTATTGTTAATTGTATTAAATTCCCTTTGATGTTCAAATTTCTCTTATTGTGTGACAGGTATTCTTGCAGAAGATAACTTGGCTTGTGGGATTAGCATTTCACGAATTCTAACATGATATCAGAGCTCTAGATCTGAAGATTCTTGTTCATTTTTTTGGAGATTATTTGCATATACACAATAGATTATTCATCTTGGGTTAATTTGGAGCTCACCATTAATCCCAGAAGGCTCAAGAAATTCAGGATCGCCTTTTGTTTTGCTGAAATCCGATATACGACATCCATTTTGGAAGGGTTCAAAGTTTGAGGGTTTTTCTCTGTTCTAGAGGGTACCAGAAAATTTGAAGCTTTTTGGGCCCAAAAGGACTTTATGGTTGGATTAAAAAGGCCAATTCCATGAATTTTGATATATAAGTTTCCTATTTTTGGCATCAGGGGCATATGGGGCATTATTTTTTTTATTGGCATGCTTTTCGAGGCACGAAAATCCGTACGGTCGTACCTGTACCTACGTCAGAAATTTTTCATCAAAAAAAATTATTTTTTATTTTTTAAAGGGTTTTTATTTTCAATATTGACATTAGCAGTACATCATGCTAACGTCAGCAGTACAGTCAGCATGCATGGCCCTTCTTTGACCCTCTTTGTGCCCTAAAAGAGGTGTTTTTTTGTTTTGGCCATAACTTGGTCATATGAAGTCAAAATTGAGAAAACCATATACCATTGGAAATCTCTTTTTGAGCCCAATCCAAAGATGGGGGTATATTTTAATGATTTTTCATTTTGCAATTTTTTTTGGTAGTTGAAGTCAAAAGTTGCAGTTTGCACTCCTAATGGCATATCTTGTGCATCTAGACTCCATTTTTTGCAAACAAGATATCATCGGAAAGGTGATTCAACACTCTATCCAGATATCAGGTCCATTTTTCAAATAGATTTCTAGACCAATACCTCTTCTTTCCAAAGTAATCAATGACTTCCTGGCTCTATTTTGTCCTCCTGTGATCGAAGCTCCATCTTTTCGGCACACATCTCTATTTTTTTTAGCATCATGGAGAATAGCATTCAGATTCAGTGTACCTATCTTACTCTCCCTTGTCAACATTATGAGGGGGTTTCTACTATTGTTGCTAATGCTTCCTTGGTTTTGCATTGGAGTGTTCTTTGTATTCAGTAGTTGTTCCTATGTACTAGGAGATGCAGAGTCATTTACCTATGCATTTTCTATGAGATGGATCACTTACATATTTATTCCTATGTAATATGAGATGGAATACTTACCATATCAACACTATAGCTTTCCAATTTCTAGAGGTACTTTTTTCAGCATCATAGCAATCATTCTATGGCAGTGTTTGCAGCTCTTCTTCATGTTGTTTCTTCATGCTTGTCTTTTTGTTTCTCTTTTGGAGAGGAGTTTTGTTCCCTTTCAGGGTTTTCTCCTTTGCTCTATTTATGAGAAACTTGCATGTTTTTTCATGGGTACCTCATCGGGCTTTAGGTCGGGACCCATCATGCATTCATCTTTGCATGTTTTTCCTATATCTTTGTCTCTCTCCCAATTGTGCATTCAAGGGGGTGTTGGACTAAATAATTCATATATTAATTATTCACTTAATTACATTAATTCACTAAATAATTTATTATTTAGTTAATTAATTAATTAATTAATATGTATCTCCATGCATAATGCAAACTAGGAAAAGCAAGCTATGTTTATAATTTCGAGAGTTTCATGCATTAATTAGTCTATTATTCTTTTTGTACATACATGACTAATTTGTGCATTCTATTTTAACTCTCAGTCTATCTTGTAGACTCCATCATTTAGGATTTCTATATTTACAATTTAATTTCTTTATAAGGATGTCATATCCTTCATTGTAATTAAGCAATAAGCAATAAGCAATTTCAAAGCAATGCATTCAATTATTATTAATTGTCTTTGATTCTCTTTGATGTTCAATTTTCTCTTATTGTGTGACAAGTATTCTTGCAGAAGATAACTCGGCTCGTGGGATTTGCATTTCACAAATTCTAACAGAAATGATAATGCTAATTACTAGATTATTCTGACAAAATGATAATAGGATAATGAGATTATTTGCTAAGCTAACTCAACAGAGTAAAAATGGATGAAAGTTAGATTATTTGAATGATGAAAGTAGTCCCAATTTATAGAAAACTCAAGACTCAATGGATGGACAAGATCAAAAAGATTTTTAGTTAGATGGATGGACATGATTCAGCGCACGATAGAGATGTCATTTGAGGAAGGATGAAGATGACAAAGAAAAAGTGAAGAAAAAACAAAAAGTATATTTTCAAAGATGTGTACCCCATTTCGAATTTAAAATTAAAATATATGAGATATTTCCAAAAAGAGATTTCTGAAAATTGAAGAGGATATTAGTTTCACATTTTTTTAAATTAGGAGGATTTGGGTAAAATCACATAAAAATAATAATTTATATTTGTTTCTATTTTGAAAATTAGGAGAAGAGAAATTAGGATAAATAATTAAATAAATAAATTTATTTATTTAATTATGATGACATAGTTAGCTAACCAAATAATTTAAATAAATTTTCAATTATAGGAGATAGAAATTGAACATTTAATTAAATATATTTTGAAATTAATTAAATAATTTAAATTATTTAATTAATATTAAAAGGAGATGATTAACGATGAATAATTAAATGATTAGGGAGAATAAATAGTAACAAAGGGGTTTAATTAATTAAACATAAAAGGGCAAATTAGTCAAACTAATGTCTAGAGACCTTAATGTGGTCTAATTATGTGAAATTGGGAAGAATTGGGAAGGTTGAATAGAAAATGGGAAGAATTGAGTGAAAATGGGAATATTAGGTTAAACCAAGTAAAAGCACATGTACACTGGGTCAAAGCGGGTCAACAAACGGAAATGGGAGGGATACGATGCCATGGGGTAGGAGAAGAGATCAAAATGATGTCATAAAATAGAAATTAGGAGAAAATGATACCATCTAGATAGAAAGTGGGAAAGGGGAAGCAGAACAACACTGGTGAATAATAAAAAACTATACACGCGATTAGGTTAAAAATAAAGAATGCAAGTGTTTACCAATTTTTAGTGTCTACACCTTCAACAGGAAAACTAGGGGAAATAACATGAGTTGCAGGAGAGGTCGAGTGTCATTGAATAGGGCATGAAGTACTCATGTAACCACAATCCCTTCGATTAGATAGGGGAGAAACCTAGGGTCAAGCAATTTGATTTCCATGAGTCGAGAGACTCTTGCCTCTCTAGTGCCCATGAGGAGGAAAGTGGTCCCAAAAGGAAGAAGAGACAAAGGAACTTTGGCCACGATACAAGGTGTGTTTCCCCAATGGTCAAGCAATTCTCGAAGGTGAGCCACTTCCAAGGAAACCTTACTGACTTGCACCTAGACTTGTAACAACACATTAGATCAAATAATTGCTTTTGAAATGTTCTCATCAATAGAGCAATGAGAAAAAATTACAAAAAATTAATCTTTCCATATGCTGGAGAGAATCTCCATCTTGAAAGCACTTTATCTAATTGAATTTGTAGGGAATGTGAGGCCAATCTCCCAAAAGAATCATATGCCAAGAAAAAGCATCTAGCCAAAAGGGTCAAAAGAAATCATGAATCAAATTCCTGAGCTTCTAGGCTTGGGAATAAAACTAGAAAATATGCTTGAATGAATTTAATTGCCTACCAAATGAGAAATGAAGGTACCAAAATCCTATATGAACTAATGGTGACCCCACTAATAAGCCTTGGAAAAAAATGAACCTAGAAAATGAGCCAATTTAGGCTCTAAAGTAGCTGGCCAAATGGTGAAAAATCTATGTTTCCAAAATAAGATTGCCAACTGCAAATGCCATCTCTAGTTTAAACTAGGAACCATGAGTAAATGCAAAGAGACATCGGTATCCAAGATGAGTCTTATAATTGTGGAAGGTGATGTTAAGACCCCACTTCTAATATTTCCACCTAGGTTTAGAAGATTAAATGCCAATATTTTGAACCATGTCAAAAAGAATAGCCCTTATAGCAGTTTCAAAAGTCTCACACTCCTTAGAAAGGGGGAACTTAACCTTAGTCTCATTTCAAGGCATAAGGCTCATGGAAGTTTTGGAGAATGGATCACGTAGGAATTTGATATTTTTCTTGTGGAACCATAAGGCCCTCACCCATGACAAACAAGCTAAGGGGTAACTTTGATCTTGCAAAAGAGGGGACCATTGAATATTCTATTATTTTAGGAAAATGTCATCCTGAAACCTATTAGGGTTTAGGCAGATCTGGAGAAAACACAAATTAACAATTATATGTGGATACAAACACAAAAGATGAAGAAAAATGCATTACACAGAGATTTAACGTGGCTCACCCAAGATGGGCTACATTTACAAAACATAGTCATCCAACCTTTTCTTATTATCTAGTAAATCAATACAACACCATTATAATGCCTTTTTTATATTCCAACCGCTTATAACAAGAAATTTTTAGGGCAACACTCAAAGTTAGTTTTTTTAGGGTTTTTTCAATGTCAATTTTTTTTCAATAAAAAAGGGCAAAATAAATGTCCTCAGGGGTTGTGCCCCTGAACCCCTACTTTCTCGAGGGCTACCACCCCAAACCCCCACTCGGGGCCCAACCTAACCCCGAACCCTGACGAGGATACATAATGAGTGTACATTACTTGCATGATCAGTTCCCACATATCAATAATCTCCCACTTGGAGACTAATCAGGCTCCACACCAAACAATCTCCCACTTGGAGACTGGTCAGGATCCACACCAAACAATCTCCCACTTGGAGATTGATCCTTGAGGACACTGTTGAACTTGCAGCTCCCATTGGATAAAACTCCTTGACATAGCTATTCCTTAATTCCACGATGTTCAATCAAGAATGTCAAGAGAAACTAAGGAGGAAATCATATTTTCAAGAGAATGACACTCTGGCTATTAGTATATAATGGGCTATCCTCCTGCATCTGGCCTAGTTCCTCCAGAAAATGTTGTAACCAAATCATCTCCTTGATAGCTTCAGTAGCATCTACATACTTAGCCTCAATGGTTGAAAGTGCAACAACCTTTGGCAGTCTAGAAATCCAACTAATTGTAGTTCCCCCTACAGTAAAAACATACCCTGTAGTACTCATTGTATCAATATCACCTGTCAGATCGGAGTCAACATATCCTCATAGAGATAATGCCTTGCTAGAAGTGCCTCTCAAATACCTAAGAATCAATTTGACAACATTCCAATGTTACATTCCTGGATTGCTCATGTACCTGCTCACAACTCCCACTGCATGTGCAATATCTGGTCATGTGCATACCATCGCATACATCAGACTACCAACAAATTATGAATACGGGATGTTAGATATTTTATTTTCCTTTTCCTGTGTCTTTGGACACATCTCCATAGTCAATTTGAAATGACTAGCCAAAGGTGTACCAACTTCTTTTGCATACTACATGTTAAATCTTTTCAACACCTTCTTTATATACTCACTTTGGGACAAAGTTAATGTTCTATTTTTTTTGTCCCGTGAAATCCTCATACCAAGGATTTTCTTAGCTACACCTAAATCCTCCATGGCAAATAAATTTTCTAATTTATATTTAAATTGATTTATATGTTGCATATTAGACCCAACAACAAGCATGTCATCAACACAGAGTAACAGGATAATATAACTTTCATTATCCAATCTCTTAAAATAAACACAATGATCAGAATGGCATCTATGGTAACCTTGTTTAGCCATGAAACTATCAAATTTCAAATACCATTGTCGGGGTGCTTGCTTTAGGCCATGCAGACTCTTCTTCAACTTGCACACTAACTCATCCTTACCTTTGACCTCATATCCATGTGGTTGCTACATATAGATTTCCTCCTCAAAATCCCCATGGAGAAACATTGTTTTAACATCTAGTTTTTCAAGATGCAAGTCTTCTATAGCCACAAGACTTAGAACAGTTCTAATTGAAGTCATTTTTATAGCTAGAGAAAATATTTCATCAAAATATATACCTTTTTTCTCTACAAAACCTTTAACCATGAGTCTGGTCTTATATATTTTTTGTCCTCCATCCTCCTCCTTCAACCTATAAACCCATTTATTTGGTAAGGCTCTTTTTCCTGTAGGTAATGGGACTAAGTCCCAAGTTTTATTCTTCATCAAGGAATCCATTTCCTCTTTCATGCCTAGATCCCACTGTTGTTTGGCATCCACCTGCATTGCTTCTTCATATCCTTCTAGTTCACCAGAATCAGTTCATAAAATAGAATGCAAAGAAGGAGAAAATATTTCATGATTCTACTTAACCTCGTAGAACATCTAACACTTGTAGGAGTTTGTGGGATATTTTATTGTTGCTGAGCATCAGGTACCAATGGCATTTTATTTTTAGGAATCTCATCCAGCACCACATATTCCTTTTTGACCCATGCATGCTTATTTTCATGCATTTGGTCTTTATACATGACCTGCTCATTGAATATAACATCTCTACTTCTAATTATTTTTTAATTTCAAAATCCCATAACCGATAACCAAATTCATCCATTCCATATCCAATGAAGGTACATTTTTTAGATTTAGCATCAAGCTTGGTTCTATTTTCTTTATCAACATGAATAAAAGCTTCAGAACCAAAGGTTTTTAGAAAAGAATAGTTTACCTATTTACCATTCCATGACTCCTCTAGAATGCCACCATCCAAAGGATTTGAAGGTCCTCTATTTATCAAATAAATAGTAGTATGTACAGCATCTGCCCAAAACCAGTCCAACATGCAATCTCACACTCCTTGCACTCTCCATGATGGTCCTATTCATTCTCTTAGACACACCATTTTCTTGTGGGTTTCTTGGAACTATTTTCTACCTTCAGATTCCATTGAAACAACAATAATCTTCAAATTCTTTGCTGCAATACTCACCTCCATTATCAAATCTGAGATACTTCAACTTTTTTCTTATCTCATTCTCAACCAAAGATTTTCGTTTCTTAAAAGTTTTAAAAGCATCTGATTTTTTTTTAGGAAATATACCCATGTTTTCTTGGTTGCATCATCTATAAAAATAACATAATAACAAGATCCACCAAGAGATGATACCTGAGTCAGTCCTCATACATCTGAATGCACAAACTCTAACTTCTCACTCTTCTTCTCTTTCCCAACCTTTAGAAATCTGACTCTTTTTTGTTTACCATAAACACATTTTTTTATAGAATTATAAATCAATCTACTGCAATCCTGGCAACAAATTTTTAGAGTGAATGATTTTCATCCCTTTCTCACTCATGTACCCAAGTCTATGGTGCCACAATTTTGAATCTGTCCTTGCAACATCTATTGTAGTTGTCCCTGTAGCAACTTTTACTATAGCAACTAAGGTAGAATAAGTATTACTAGTACATAAATACAATGTGCCTACCTTTTCACCTTTATCTACTACTAATGCACCTTTAAATTCCTTCCAAACATTGTCTGTGATGGTAACTATGCAGCCTTCACTTCCCAGTTGTCTTGCAGAAATTAAATTTCTTCTTAAATTAGGAACATGTCTTACCTCCTGCAACAACCAATCATTTCCATTCTGCAACTTGATCTTTATCTTGTCTTTTCCAATAATTGGACAAGGCTCATCATCACCCAAATATACCTTTCCAAAATCACCTTGAACATAATCTCGAAAATATTTTCTATGGGGTGTAGCATGAAATGAGTCCCCTGAATCTATTACCCAAGAATCATTAACATTATCTAAACACATAATCAAGGCATCTTGTAAAGTATTACTTGTAACATTATCTTCCTTACTGTCATCTTCATTTCCATCTCCTTGTTTTTTTTTTCGAGACCAACAATATTTCTTTAAATGTTCTGGCTTTCCGCAGTTTTAGCAATCCTTTCTTCCTCTGGATTGAGAGCGTTCTTTCTTTGACTTCCCTCATGACTTCTCACGCCCAGGGCCTTTTCCTCTTTCCTTTGATCTTCCCATGTTCTCTACATTCAAAACAATACCTGCTGATGTTGAAGTCTCACTTGTGTTTTTCTATCGCATTCCTCACTTAGGATAACACCAATAACATAATCAAATTTCAAAGTATTTGAACCATAGACATAGTTAGTTACAGCCATAACCAAACTATTCCAAGCTTTTGGCAGAGAACATAAAATTAAGAGAGCCCTAACCTCTTCTTCAAAGTTAGCTTTTACATAAGTCAATTGGTTGGTAACTTTATTAAATTCATTTAAATGATCTACAACAGATCCTCCCTCACTCATTTTCATATTAAACAAATGCTTCATAAGAAATACCTTATTCGAAGCTAAGGGTTTCTCATACAGTTTAGCCAGTGTTGCCATTCGATCTAAAATCATTGTTTCTTTTGATATATTGAATGCTATAGACAATGCAAGACACAACTGAATGCTTCCCAATGCCTTTTGTCCAAAATATCCCAATCTTCATCTGACAACGCAGTCGGTTTCTTTGACTTTCCTTCCAGTGGTTGCCACAAATCCTTTTGATAGAGGTAATCCTTCATCTGCATTTTCCATAACTGATAATTCTGGTTGTTGAACTTCTCAACCTTGAATTTGGTTTCTTCCATTACTCCCACTCAAATCTAAAGTCCCCGCCAATTTAAAAAAAATACACGGTTCTGATACCAATTGTTAGGGTTTAGGTAGATCCAGAGCAAACACAAATTAACAATTATATGTGGATACTAACACAAAAGATGAATAAAAATGCATAACACAAAGATTTAACATGGTTCACCCAAGATGGGCTACATCCATGGAACACAATTGTCCAATCTTTTCTTATTATCCATTAAATCAATACAACACCATTACAATGCCTTTTTCACATTCCAACCGCTTCTAACAAGCATTTTTTAGGGCAACACTCAAAGTCAATTATTTTTAGGGTTTTTTCAATGTCTATTTTTTTCAACCAAAAACGGCAAAAAAATTTCCTCCAAACCTTGGCAAGGATACATAACGAGTGTATAGTACTTGCATGATCAGTCACCACATATCAACAAAACAAAACCCATTCCAAAGAATCCATGGCTTAACATCCTTCCAAGCTCACCATATACTCTTAGCTCACAAAATTAAGTGCCCTCAAGGTGAACCACATCATTCATGGTGAGAAGGGTTTGAAGAAAAATTCTTTTATAGGTAGGTATTAAATAGATTATTCATGTTCTCACTAAAAACAAAGCCTAAAATTTATAAAGTCAACTATGTATTATTTTTTCTATCTACATTTATTTTCGCACACCATACTTTATCATTAAGATGTAGAGAGAAAGAGAAGAGAAATGTTTATGAAAAATTATTATATAGTAAAATCCAAAAACATCCAATATTCAAGAAAAATATATTTTTTTAAAATATAATTCAAATTAATTTAATCATTTTTATATAAGTACTATGAAGGGTGGAAACGTGAATCATGTAAATAGAAACATTGCAATCCAAGATCAAATTCACACTCACACTCATTCAATAAAGTCTAAGGTCTATGTATAAAATTAAATGATAAGTAATAATACCAAAGCAAAGACCTTAGATTGCTCCATTGTTTCTTTCATATTCATTTGAATGCTCAATATGTGATTTGATATCATAATTTTAGCATAACCATGATAGCACAATGATAGGATGGTAGCTTGATAGGATGGATGCTTGATATTTTGCAAATGATAGGATGCTTGATAGTGAATGATTGATAATGATTGTGCTTTAATAAAAAATGAATGAGTGAAGGTTTTTATTTATATGCTTCACTTAATATTTGATCAATGGTAGGGATTATTTGGAAATACCAATGAATGAGAAAATTTTAGAGAGGGTAAGACCTAAAATTAGAACATGGATTGATGAGGTAGAAAAATTGAGAGGGGTCAAATGCATAGAGGGAATAAATAAAATATTAAATTTATTTATTGTTGAAGGAAAATTTTGAAAAATTATTTGAAATTTATTTAATTTTCAAACGATTAAATTTTTTTTTTGAAATTACTTAATTACAATGGACCAAAAGATGAATTAATTAAAAATTAAAAATAGTTAATTAATAGTAAAGGGAAATAATGATTTGATTAAATAATTAAAAATTATTTAATAATGTATAAATAAATTAAATAAATTAAAATAATTTAATTATTATAGATGAAAAGAGAAAATATTATATTTATTTAATTAATACAAATAGAAGAATTGGTGAGATCATAATGAAATGACAAGATGAAAATGAATTGGTCATTTTTAGAAATCTATATTGTTCCCCTCTTTGAAACAATGCTTTTAATGGTATTGTTTTAAAGAAAAATGGTACGAATGACATGCCCCGATGATAGGATAGAAATAGGATGAAAGGATTGATGGGTGCCCCCTCGAGAGATTGGCCAAAAAAAAAAAAAAAAATTAGGGTCAATCTCATGATAGGAAGGATAGGCTAGGTTAAAGGATATGATATGTGATTGTGAGTTAGTATGATAGAAGAAACGTAGGATGAATATGCTTGTTAGTCGATATTAGGTAAATAAATGGGTAACAAATGAAATGAAATAAATAGATATGAAGTGGATTGAAAATGTGATTTTGTTATTTTTTTATCATCAGAGTGTTTTATTATATAAAATGGATATATGTACACCAAGGTATGAAGTATTAGGATACCAAAGGTATCATGTGCATGGACTTTGACTCTGCAAACAACATATGAAAAAAAATGGCAAAGCTCCATTCCTCACTCTTCTAAATGCATCAAGATATAAAGAAGGTGATATCGAGTTTCATTAGAATGGTAGAAAAGAAAAGATCAAAATATATATCTAGCGGATAAAAAGATAAAAAGAAAAATGATCAAAAATTAGGATTACAATAAAAAGATAAATCTAACATATCAAAAGACGAAAACATCTAAGATTAAAATCAAATGATTAATCTCATAAATCAAAAGACAAATCAACATTAAAAAGGCCAAATGATAAACATGACAAAAATCAACATATCTCTTGCCAAAAATAAAAGCTCAGTATAGAAAGATTGTGCCTAATATAGGAAAGATGCTTCTATCAAGGAAAATATAGATAGATGCATATACAAGATAGATTAGGAAATAAGTTATGTAGGAAGTCAACTTAGTTTAGTATCAGTCTCTTCCTTGTGATTTTTCTGAAAGCTCAATGTCAAAGTCTTGTGTAAACATATGGTTTGGTTTTGCTTGAATGTCAAGTGTAAGTGATATTGCTTTTCTCAAGATAATGACATAGATAAAATCCCATGACTATGTCAATGATATGATCCCAATGTATGGTGGGATTGGAGGGATAGATGAAGATCTATTATAGGATGATTGTATCTTGACTCAATCTTTTTGATTCCACACTTTGAACTTACAAGTTTTGATCTTTTTGTTGTAACTATAATGATGACATTTTCAATAAGCTTGCAAATGACAAATATATAGGAAAGCTAAGATATAAACCAATATTAAAGGTTGTATGAGAAAACCTAGATAGGATAAAGAATATATGATGGAGGATATGGATAGGACAATCAAAATCAAATAAAGGAATGGAAATTCAACATATTTGGATAGGATGAGGGATCATATAAGATTGAAATGATGACTTAGGGGTGTATGAAGCTTTGGGATGAGAAAGTTTAGATGCCAATTTATTTTATGATTTAATCTATATTGCTTGAATATTTACAATTAGATATTATGGAACATTGAGATCATGAAGGGGATTAGGAGAGACGTTAGATCTTGAGATAGAGCAGGAGGAACACTTTGAATTGGAATATAACCATGAGGTGGAGTGAAGATATCTTAATCTACATGTGGAATAAGAGCATTAGATGAGATAAAAGAGATATATTTCTTTGAGGTGGATGATTATTATTATATGGAGTGGAAGAGGTGCTTTGATCTTGATTAGGAAGAGGATCATGAGATGGATGTATGATAGACTTATAAAGCATTGAGAGGGGAGGTGAATTGGTGACAGCAAAAACAATACCACTTGAAACACAGATCGGTAGAGATACTTGACAAGTTTACTTAATACTATGCATGCAATCCAAAATTATATTAAAGCATCCACAATAAGTAAAACATCCACCATAACACAAGTGATTATACGTGGAAAACCCAAGTGGGAAAAACCACGGTGAGATAGGACTCGCAAGTTAACTATCTGCAATAATAGGTAATTGACTAGTTAAGGTCTACAAAAGTGCTTTGCTAGGAGCAAATATTGTTAAAGATCCCAAAGCTCTGTTAGGAGCTATACCCTGTTAAAGGTAGTACCCTATTAGGAGTAACCTCAATAGAGGATTTCAAAATCCAAACTAATGGATCACCTTGTTAGAGGATTTCTACATTGAAGCTTGTTAGAGCTTACCTAGTTAAGGGATTTAACTATTGTAGTGATTAGAAAACAATGGGTGATGTGATCTAGAAGTAGCACAACTTGCTTTAATAGATCCTCTTTTTCTCACTCAAAACTACATCGCCAACATATTTCACAACACTTTTAACAACTCAACACTTCTAGTTTTGCATCATAAAAATAGTTCATCATAATGTCATTATATAGACATTAGATTTCATATCGTCTTAGGAATCATATCACAATTTCCTAAGTATATTTTATCTAGACAATCCAACATAACTCATCACAAATTGCCACCAAATCTGTCAATTGGGGATAACTCATCACGATCGGTGATAACTCATCACATAATCAATGAATACTGGTTGGAACACTAGTACTGGTTAAGACTTAACCACATTCAACATATAAACCGATTGTCCTTCATTTTCTTCTTTGATGGTCTCTGTCAAATCTCCAAGCCGGTGTCAAGCCATTCCTGCATATACCGGTTGTCTACATATACTAGTTTGACACCCTCTAAACCAACTTAAACTAAACATCCAATACCGGTTGCAATACAAAGAACTTTTAGGAGTAATACCGGTTTGTCTTAACTAAGATGAGTAAGACAATGTGATCATATGTGTGTGTATACATGTGCCATCAATGACAACACATGAAGTCATCTATTACAATCATCATCAAGCCAACAATCCCCCCCTTTGACATTGATGGCAATACTTAGAAAATTTCACAACTTTACAACTAGGTGTGCTTACAAAAAAAATGTACAAACATATTTCTACTCCCCCTTAATAATACATACAAAATTTTCACAACACATATATATTACTACTCCCCCTTTGACAACAATGCCAAATTGAAAAGTAATATATATATATATATAGCAAAATTTGTATCAAAAGTTTACATATACAAAAATGTAAGTCTTTATCAAGGAGTGTTCACTGCAATTTTCAAGAAAATGTCACTGAAAGTGATCTTCATCTAAGAAAAATCATTTTCCCATGTTTCCAATAAGGTTTCAGTGATCTCTATGGTTGTCATAACCTGTGCACCAAATTCTTCTATCACATCTACTGTGTTCATCTTTGGAGTATCCAAAACCGCTTCTGCATCCCTATATGCCCATTGCAAGATGTCCACTTTGAGTCTCAACTAGTTCTTTAGTTCCTTCAGGGGTCAAAGTCTCTTATCCTGTTTAAAATCATACATATCTAACCTATTTTTCAAATCATCAAGTGATTTTCCAAAAGCTAAGGTTGAATCTTGTAAAGGTATGCATGCAGTACATATATTTTCCAGTTCATGTTCTATCTCTTCTAGCCTCTTAATCAAATTAGTATAGAAATATGAAACATTAGATGTATAGGCTAATACCCTTTTGTCTATTTCAATAGAAGTTCTCAAAAGAAATTTATTCAGGGATAAAGCAATCTTCCCTGTATCAATATCTATCATTATTTTCTCTCCCCTTTTCTTTCTGTAATTCTTCTCAACTAAGGTCTGAACAGCTTGTTCAAGGGACTTCAGTTGGTCAGAGTCATCAACAACCAACTGGCCAAGCTTACCAATAGGAGTTGGCAAGTTCCCAATGTTAGTCTTTGGTAGAAGACTAGACATAATTTCAACGGCAATTTGAATTGTCTTTGCTTCCTTCCTCTTCTCTTTCAACCTTTTCTTTTGAGCTCTAGATTGTATCATTGTTGCAATCTCTATAAGTTCAGATGCACTCATATTTTCTACATCTATAGGCCCTTTGATGCCTAATGAGTCATCTTCATCATCAATTTGTAGCTTAACTATTGCTTTTTCCTTTTCAGTGGGTATCATCTCCTCAGTTTTCTCTTTCTCTTCCTCCTTTCTTTGTTCAGATTCTTTCACTTCAACCTATTTCTCATGTATCTCTTTCTCTTTTTTTCCCTGTGTTTGTTTGTCCTAAGTAACCATAGTAACCATTGGCAATTGAGTTTGCACTTGAGGATATTTTTCTGGTGGAGGTGGAATATCCATACTAGGTTGAATTATCGGTGCTTCAAGTTCTTTTACCTGTGTAACATTAATAATTGGTTGTTGTAATGGTTGCATAACAGGTTCAATGATATTTCCAGATAGATCAATAGTGTCTTGAATATCATCAACAAAGATAACCAGTAGAGAAGTAGTATCATCCTTATGCTTAATAGGATAGACAATATCTGGTGGATTGATCTCTTCTTCATCTAGTTCCAGCCATTCTCCAGTCTCTGTCTGGTCATCATTATGAGACTCTATCTACTCATGCTTCCTTTTAATATTTTGATCTATCTGATGAGTTTCAACTTCAACAGATTGAGCTTTCCCATTCAATAACGTCAATCTTCCTCCCTTAAAAATAAATTGTCCTTTGTAATTATCAAGCAATGCAACTAATTCATCTCTAGATAATTCAGGAAAATATTGAATGAAAATGCTATCAAAAATTTCTGGATCTTGGTCAACAGCTATTTGCCACTTATTTGCAAGAATAAACTACAAAGAATCATAAATATCCTTTTCAATATCCTGAGGTAATCGATTGTATTGACATAAGTAGTTGATTACTTGTTGAACAATGTGTTCCTTCTGATCTTCAAAAAGATTTTTTCACATTATCAAACCTATTCCTCCCTAATGTTTTCAATGTCTTCTCAAAATCAGTCATAGGATTGTAAGATAAAACATTAATAGGAACACTTTCCTTTGACACTTCTTCTACTGGTTTAGCTACTTTACCAGTTGCTTTCATTTTCTTGGGTTCTTCTTCAATATCAGTATCCTCATATTCTTCTTGAAGAATAACTTGCCTACCTCTCTTCTTTGTTGCAGTATGTTTCGTAGCATTCACTTTGGGTGCCTGTTCCTTTTTTACTTGTACACTTCTTGTCACCCTTGTATTAGGAGGTATAGAAGGTGCTTTCTCAACCCTCTTCTTCTTTCCTTTTTCACTACTGGGTTGAGCACTACTAGTTTGAGCCGGTGCAATTTGCTCCTTGAATGTTACCAGTCTTTTCTTCTTCTTATCCACTGAAGATACCAACAAATTATTAGCATAACTGATTAACAATTCACAATTGACTTCATAACTCATATCTTCCATTTCTTCCTCCCTGGGTTCGATAGCTTCCATGAGACAAAAATCAGTGGTGACTATGAAAATGATGTCTTTTGCAAATTTTTTCACCACGTCTTCAAGTAGCCTCACCCTCATACTCATCTTCTTTTGGAATTCATTGAAATATCTATTCATTGCAGCAGAGAATGTGTTATTTACAACCTTAATGTTGTTCTTGATTTGAGCAATTACCGGTAGGTCCTTTGACCATTGTATGTCACCAATTCCTGGTAGGAAAATCTGAATGTAAAAGAACAGACCAATAAATAATTGACCAAATTTGAACTTTTGGTTGTTTTCTTTCTTTATTGATTGTAAGTTCAACATCAATTGACTCCTTATAGCCTCACAAAGATCATAATTTTCATCCTCAACAATCATTGTATAAGCTATATGCATAGCTGTAGATGGCACACTGTTCATTCTACTAGAATAAAATATCATATAACCAATAACCATAGTAGTCAGTCTAACCGCTGGGTCCTTAATGTTGTTAACTAAAAATGCACATCCGTCAGAGGTGGTCTGAGTTAATGTAGTCACAGTCTCTTTTGAGATTCTTTTTAGTTTTGGAACTTCACCGATTTGCCAAAAACCAATCACAACATGGATTGCTTCCTTAGTGATTGTGTGTGACCTTTCGAGATACATATTTTCACCATGCACCTGACTAAGAATTATCCTAACATGTTCCTCTTCAAAGTCTTCAAGGACATATGTTGCATTGTGAAAACCATTTTTATAAACCCTAATGAACTCGGGTTTGATCTTGCCACTTTCATCACACAAGGATTTCAGTTGAGAGTAAATTGATAATGATCCTAAATCCTCAATTTTGCAGACAATGTAACTGGATAAATCACCTTTTATAATAACACCATTAGGAACTTGAGACAAAGAATTATATGACACAATTTGTTCATATTCCATAGTCTCCATAGGTTCAGATGTGATCATAAGTCTCTCTACTTTCCTAGACGATAATGTCATTCTGGATAAACTTGATTAAAAAGAGCATTGACAAAAGAATACCTTAATTCCTCTGTGTCAACAAGGTTTCCGGTTGATTTATTGAATGGACACTGGTTTTGTCTTCACTAAACATCGAATCAACTTCAATCTCTTAATTTGCAACACAAATCCATCTACAACCAGCTAGCAATTCTCTTTTCGCTCTGCAAGTGCTCAAGAATTCTCTTTCAAAAGCAATTAGGGTAAAAATATCATAGTAAAACTCATTTTTATAAACTTTCCCTACTGTGTTAGTTGCTCGATCGATAGGGTTATGAATCTTAATACACCGCTTAACAATACTTCCAATAATGACAGGTATATAATCGGTTGATAGACTTTCAAAAACCCGATAGACAAAGATATCAAGATTTCTCACAAAATAACTACAAACTACAAACTTTCCTACTTATCATATTTTAAGGGGTTCAAAAGTGGATTTACCGTTATGCTTCCCTTAGGCCTGTTAAAAGTCTTAATTCACCGGTGTAGGATTCTCCACACTGGGTGAAGGATTAGGTTCTTCTGCAGGCTTATCCTCACTCTTCTTCTTCCAGATTCAATTCATCTCCTCTCTAGTTTCCTCAACATCTACCTATTGCTTACCCTTATGATCTACAAAATGGTTGACCAGTTTGTTCTTTTTGGTTCTACAGAACTTTTCCATTTGTCCCAAGTTGTGATAATGATAACAAGTCATTCTGGATGATCTCCAAGGTCCTACATTACCTCTTCCAGTTCTTCTTCTACATTTCATAGCCACATGACCATAATTGTAACAAATGGTGCATATAGCATTAGTTACCTTTTCTATTTCAAATGGACTAAACTGGTTGGCGTAGGGTTTCTGCCAGTTCATGTTACCCTGGTTGTCTTAGGTTCTCCTCTAGTTACCATTAGGTCTTGGATTCATGTGGGGTACTAGATTATTTGTTCCATATCTGCATTCAACTGATCTATGTCCATACATGTTGCATGTAAAATAGTGACCTTCAAATCTCCTAGATACATACCTAACATTTACATTATAGCATGTATTCTCATTAGGTCTATTTCTACACATATTTGCAGTATGTCCAGGTTTATGATAGACAAAGAAGACAGGTTTGAAAACTTTCTTACCGATAGGCTTGTTAACCTTAGGAACAATTTTACCTTTGTGTATGTTTCTCTTTGTACCAAAAGATTCTCCTTTCTCGGGTGTATTAAAACTTAGTCCAGATGTGTCACCTTTCATCCTCTAAGATTGGATCTGCTCATCCAACATAGAAGAACTCTTATTGAACTTTTCCAACTTTCCATTAGCCCCAATGAGTTCTCTAGTAAGATCTTCATTTTGTTTTTTCAAATTCTCTCTTGGAGATGTTGCCATTTGAAGATCTAGCTGCAAAGATTCATTTTCTTCTTTCTCTTCATGCTAGTGCTCATGCAAGGTTGCATTCTCTTGTTTGATCTTAGCAATCTCATCATCTCTTTCTTTGATTAGGTGTTCAGTTTCCCTTCTTGCTTCAAGCTCTTGGCTTATGCGAATAGTTAGGGCTTCTAACTCTCCTCTTAGATTTAGCTTTTCATCATTCAGTTTATCAACTTCTTCAGCCAATGCATCAATGTTAGCTTCATCTAAAGAACTATTATCCGATATCTCCAATATTTGTTCAATCGGCTCTCTCCTTTTGACTTGTGAAGCTTTAAATCTAACCCTTAGGGTTTCAATCTCTTCCTTGGTAGCTTCAAGCATTCTAGCCATCTCAAAGTAGCTCATATCCCCCATGGTGGCTTTAGGGTTTCCTTCCAAGTGATTAAGCGTTAAGGAAGTTTGGCTCTGATACCAATTGATAGACTTATAAGGCACTGAGAGGGGGGACTGAATTAGTGACAACAAAAATAATACCACTTGAAACAAAGATTAGTAGAGATACTTAACAAATTTACTTAATACTATGCATGCAATCCAAAATGATATTAAAGCATCCATAATAAGTAAAACATCCACCATAACACAAGTGATTATACATGAAAAACCCAAATGGGAAAAACCACGGTGAGATAGGAATCACAAGTTAACTATCTGCAGTAATAGGTAACTAATCGGTTAAGGTCTATAAAAGTGCTCTGCTAGGAGCGAATCATGTTAAAGATCTCAAAGCTCTGTTAGGAGCTATACCCTGTTAAAGGTAGTACCCTGTTAAGAGTAACCTCAATAGAGGATTTTAAAATCCAAACTAATGAATCACCTTGTTAGAGGATTTGTACATTGAAGCTTGTTAAAACTTACCCGGTTAAGGGATTTGACTATTATAGTGATTAGAAAACAACAGGTGGTGTGATCTAGAAGTATCACAACTTGCTTTAATAGATCCTCTTCTGCTCACTCAAAACTGCATCACCAACATATTCCACAATGCCTTTAACAACTCAACACTTCTATTTTTTGCATCATAAAAATAGTTCATCATAATTTCATTATATAGACATTAGATTTCATGTCGGCTCAGGAATCATATCACAATTTCTTAGGTGTAGTGTATCTAGACAATCTAACATAACTCATCACAGATTGCCACCAAATCTGTCGGTTAGGGATAACTCATCATGACCGGTGATAAATCATCACACAATCAATGAATATCGGTTGGAACACTGATACCGGTTAAGAGTTAACCACATTCAAGATATAAATTGATTTCCCTTCATTTGCTTCTTTTATGGTCTCCATTGAATCTCCAAGCTGGTGTCAAGCCATTCCTGCATATACCGGTTTGACACCTTCTAAACCAACTTAAACTAAACATCCAATACCGGTTGCAATACAAAGAACTTTTAGGAGTAATATCGATTTGTCTTAACTAAGATTACTAAGACAATATGATCATATGTGTTTGTATACATGTGCCATCAATGACAACACATGAATTCATCTATTACAATCATCATCAAGCCAACAATGTAAGGGATACTTTGATCTTGATTTAGAATGGGATCATTGAATGAGTTAAGATGATGAAATGAAAGGAGATCATTAGATGAAACAAAAGGCAAAATTTGATCTAACTATGGAAAAGGATCATAAGATTCTATTTTACCCTTAGATTTTGTGGGTGTATACATATAAATTTAATTTTTTATGCAGGATAATCTTTCTACTCGAGTTAAGAATAAAAAAATTATTGAAATTATTAGTATTACTATCTTTATTTCCATGTTTAAGTATTAGAATGATATAAATATTTGATGGTGAAGGATTATCTCCAATAGTAACAACACCCTTATCTATGAGGTATTGGATAAGATGTTTCAATTTAACATAATCTAAAATTTTATATCATTTAATCCTATGATAGTCACAAAACTCATTGTCTTTGTACCATGGGGGTTTCACTTGAGATTTAATATTCCTACCTTTGGGTAATGTGATCATCATAGTTCGGACCAATTTTTCTAAAGCAATTTCAAGGGATTCCCCTAGAAGAGTGATTTTTTCTAGAGTTTTGTGTTGTCCAAGGGCATTGTTATATCTAGGAAAGGTAGCACCTTGATTATTTTGATGTCTGTTTTTTATATGTTATATGAAGTTTGTATTCTTTGAATAGCCTTTGAGTCTACTTTATCATCATTGAAAACATTCTTGTTCTTTTCCCAAATATTAGGTTTATCACTAGATGTATAAGGCTTCTTTTTTTAAAAATCTTCACTTGAGACCCCTATCCATTATAGCCTTTTCAATGGTTAACCCTTTTACTATGATCTCATCAAATGTATTGGTACATTCAATTTTTAAATGAAACTTCATTTATTGATTTAATTTAAAAAAAAAGATGGTGACAATATATTTTTTAGGAATATGATAAGGACTCTTGCTTGCTAGGTTCCTCCATCGTAGGAAAGAAGAAAATGTTTCTCCATTTATTTATTTTTTATTATATATGTCAGTCATAGAAACCTCATTCTCAATGTAGTATGACAAGTGTAAGATAATTTATTTTTTCCAACTCGTGAAAGGTTTTGATCACATGAGGTAGATGTGAAAATCACTCAATAGCTTGGCCTCCCAAGCTTCAAGAAAAGAGATGCATTAGGTGGGTATCATTGTAAGGAACCTCCATGAAAGCTACGTAAAATTACCTTATATTCTCATGTAGATCACCTTTTCCTCTATATTATTCAAACTTAGGTGTATCAAAATTTTGGGGAAAAGGTATCATGGGTATGGATCTATCAAAAGGATAAGGGCATAAGTCCTCAAGCATGTAGCTCTTCTTACTGTGTCCCATTTGGAAGTTTGGTATTTATTGTTGAAAGGTTTGAATTTGGGATACCAAGCCACTTGTGGGTATCAAATGATGTGGAATGATAGAGATATAGGTGGAAATAGGGGGTTGACTTTTTGGGATGTATGTGAATATGAGTGGTTGACTTTTTGGAACGCATGTGGAGATAAGTGGTTAACTTGATAGAATATAATTTGGGTTAGGTATTTTTAGTGAATATATTTTTCATTGTGATTTGTCTTGGAAAAGTGACTCAAAAGTGCCCAACAGACAACAACAAACTCACTAATAGTTGGAGAGATCACTTTGAGTTAATTATCGTCCTCTGTGTTTAAGAAGGAATCTCCTTCATATGAAATAATTTTGGGTTTTTGGGGTATGCTTTTGACCAAAAAGTAGAAAAGGCAAACTAACACTTGCGCATAGTCATGCTAAAAATGAGATTTGGAAACTTAAAATAAATGGAAAAATGAAAGATGACACAAAAATCATCCACCTAGCACTGACAAATGATAATAAAGGGGGAAAAAAAAAACATAGATCATTCACTTTGTACCCATAAATGATAATCAAGAGAATGAACAATAATTCCTTTCGATTATATAAACAAACAAGATACAAATCATGTGACTAGCATATTCATAATCTGACACACTAGAGAAAATGTTGAAGAGTAATTATGAATTCACACAAGAAAACTACAGTTTAAATAAAGATAACCAAATTCATAGGTTTAGAAATATCCTCTTTATTCCTCAATTCAAAAGCAGAACTCAGAGACTCTACCCCCTTGTGTAAAGGATTGTTGATACAAAATTCTCTCATTTCTCTCTTTCAAAAATGAATAAAGATCCTTATTTTTATTTATCAATACTCACTCTTACATCACAGTGTAATGGGGATCATAAATTCAAACCCATTAAATATCTTTTGATTGCAAATTTAAAGCTTTCCAAGTGAGCCTTTTCAGTTCAAACTTTCATAACTGCTTCCTTAATATCAGGAATTTTTATTAAATTTTACAAAATAAAATAAAACTCCAATTTACATGAATTTTTAATGAATAAATATTATAAGCATATGCTTTATAAAAATAGAATATGGTATAAATTAATGGGAAAATAATTGTCATATAGCTCCTGGTAGTGTCTCTAGATACCCATATCAAATTTTGTCAAACTTCAGTTGTTGTAGCTCACATTAATATATATCAAGTTTTGTCTAATATTTTTTTATCTATAATACCATGCATATCACTACTCACTATATTGCACTCTTGTATTTTACTACTCCTTAGTCTATGTCTGAGCTTTGTGGGCTAGAATTTGATTGAAACATATGACCTAGTTCTACCACATTGAATTTTTGATACACCCTTTGTATGCTCATGGAAATCCAAACTCTTTTTTTTTTTTTTTCTTTACAAGACTTCATACTTCTATGCAATCCCAATTAACTTATCTACATTGATTTTTCCAAGCACAATCTATTTATCATCGTCAGCAAGCACTGTGTGGGAATAGATTTTAGTAGACTTGTCAAACTTACTAGTGGTTGTGACAACCGTTGTAGTTTCTACTACAAGTTTCAGAACCAATGTCAAATATCACTTCTTTCAACTTGGGCTCAACTTCCTTAAGTGACTACCCGTAAGATTTATTTCCCTTGCATACTATATATTATATTGGACACTTCTACTATTTCTCGATAATGTCATCCAAACCACTTTCATAGCCATTGGACAAGATTTCTTTTCATTAGACAAGAGAGGAGTTTTTGAAACCCCTTTCACGATTCAAACCTAATTTGAAAACTTGAGGGATAAATTAATAGTTGTCAAAACTTTCTTTTATCCTCTCCTACATAGCATGTTAGACATATAAGTAGTTTTCATAACCACTTTGGGTGCCAATGAGGTTTTGAGAACCTCATCAAGACCTAATGGGGTTTTCAAAACCTTGTTCAATTCCACCAACTTAAAAACTTATCATTACATGCCAATATTTGCATTGATATTTCAAAATTAACTTTTCTTTAAAAGGTTGTGAACAAGGCCTCGGGTTTTTAACTAGTTTTCACAACTAGTTCATATACCAATGAGGTTGTTGAAACTAGTCCAAGCATCAATAACCTTATTTTACTTGACTTTTATCCCTCCTTCTTGCATCAAAATTATTCTTGGTTGTGAGAACCACTCCAAATGTTGAAGATGGTTTTGAATATTCATTAGAAATTTGACCAACTTATGAGACTTGACTTTTATCAAATGCTTTGGGCTTTTCTAAACTTTTAAGTGGTTTTGAAAACCTAGGCAAAGTCCAACTTTGAGTAAAATGGCTAAGTGTTAAAAAAATTCAAAGGAACTTTAGGGAAATTTGGCATTATGAGATGACTTCTAAGACTTTTAACTCTTGACTTAGTCATTAAAATGACAAAATGAAAGGTTTTTACATGGGGTGCTAAAAAGCAAGGCAATAGGGATGATATTTGTTGATTTTGTTGGTAAGTGTGGAAATGGGATGACATCGATTGAGTTTTTGATAGGTATATGGGATGTCATTAGTTGAGCTTGTTCATAAGTGGAGTGAAGGGGTTTGAACTGATTGAGATGTTGTTTGTTGTGGGGTGGATAAGGATTGAAGCAAGGATTCTACATTACATGCTTGACACAAATTTAGTGGAAGGGATATGTTTAGAATACTAGCGGTGGATATGGGGATAGAAGATGTAATGGTAGGAGATGCATCAAGTGTGAATTTATCATGTGTTTCTTGATATGAATATCATTGAGCAAAGGAGGTGTTTTATGATGAATTTAATATGTCAAATAATGGTATGCTTGGATGGATATACTAACTAGACTTGTTTGGCTAGATGTGGTAAAATATATGAGATATTATTCTTTTAGAGTGGGAACTGTAGACACCTAAAACTTGCACACTTAATTAAATGAATTTTATTTGATTAATTATCATTCTATCCACCTATTAATTAAACTAAGGTTTGATTAATATTCCTTTTCTTCTATCTAGCCATTAATCAAATTCAAACATTTGACTAAAATCCCTTTTCTTTTATCTAGCCATTAATTAAATTCAAACATTTGATTACATCTCCTTTCTTCCATTAATTTAATAAATTCTATTTATTTCATTAAATTCTCTTTTCACATTTTAATTGAATTTACATTTAATTAAAATCATTTCTTTCATATAAATAAATCAAATTTATTTATAAATCCCCCCACTTGTATTCTCCTACATTTTTCATTAACCTCCTAAGCACTCTTCTAGAACCCCTCTAATCCAACTTAACTAGCTTAATCCTTCTTTCATGTCACATCCCTAAATTTGGGGAAGTCACTTCTCCAAATTTGGAAGAAAGTCTTCTAAATGCTTTAAAGACTTCATCTCTTCAACAAGTTAACTTGTTGAATTCTCCCAAATTTGTAAGGCTCTTACATATTAGCCTCTAAAGTATTTTAAACCATTTAATGCTTCTTACAAGACATCACCCTAGCTCATGATGGTTGTCCCTTTGACCATCTTCTAACCTTGCACAAGATTTTAACTCTTGGACAATAGCCTTCCTCATTGGATATTAGCTTTATCTAATGAATCATCCTCTTGATGTTAACCTTCAAAGCTTGTTAAATCTAATGCTTACTTAGCCTCCTCTCAACCCTTCTAATGGTGACACTTGTCAACATGAGATTGTATTGAAAACCCTACATGGATTGATAACTTTCAATCCTAACCCTTGTTAATATTATTCAATATTGGCCATCCATTTGACCAATTCCTCTATAAATAGAACCCATTTCTTCAAACCAAGGATCCCATATTAGTTATTTTGCATCTAAGTTATAGTTGATTTTCTTTGTGCAAGATCATCAAGGAGTTAATTTTGTCACCTTCAAATATTTAGATCTTTTAATTGTATCATAACTTGATTTTTACCATGCTTAGAGTATCGTGATAGTTTCAATTTCATGCTAGTTTCATATCATCTTTCTCATCCTCATGCTAGCTTAATATCACACTAAATCTCTCATTTTGGTAATATATCTAGTTTTGCATAATCATTAACTTTTCACTAAGATCTCAGATACATCTATTTAGATATTATATCATACAATATCTCTCATTATTTGAGTATTCATCCCAAGATCAAGTTCTCTTCCAAGCTGAGAGCCACCTTGAATCTGAAGGATCCTTGGAGATAGAGGACAATGAGATGATTTTGAGAGTTTTTTAATTAACTAACTTGTTTTGTTGATTTTAATCTCTAATGTAATGTCCCATTGGTGTGTTTGTGTTATTTGTGTCTCTTTTGCAGGTACCACAAATTGAGCATACAATAATGACAGGGTGAGATGGATACTTGATGCCCTATTGAGCTAGTAACTGAAGATAGTAATCTATATTTGAAGTAAGGACCATTTTTAGCACTTTCATCCCTTTAGGATCTTTTTTAAATTATCACATCTCATCCAATATAGGGTCTCAATCAAGATATTATACAATAGGAAGAACCCCTAAAAATTTATTTTGAATATTTTGAAAATCCTTTGAAGAGGGTGAATGTGGAGGCATTCCATATTTAAGTTCCTCTTGAGCTAGCTCCGTATTTTTTATATTTCATTATCTTATGGTTGTTATGTATAAATATGATACCTTGGATAAGATTGGATGCTTTTATTTAATAATAGATACTTGTGATACAAAGATATAATTGATCAAATTTGAGCCAAATCTGCTGGCGATAAAGACACTTTATTGATAATGATATCCACTTGAAATATATTTGTGATTCCAAGAAAATATATAAGTGGAATTTACCAACTCAAGAGTGGACAAAGACTCAAGGACCAATATATTCATCAATAATACAACATAGCTTGAATATTCACTTGGAATATACTTATGAGACCAATAATAAAGCAAGTTGATGATAAAAAGAGAGGAGATGTAGATTAAATTATGATAAGAAAAATTCAATGATATAACAAGTGTTGGAAATTTGAGTTGTTGTGCCTTGTTATTGATGTCAACCTGTCTTGTGTTGTCATTAATGTCAACCTATCTTGTATTGATATGGAAGTAATAATAGTATAGCAAATATTACATGTTTCAATATGTAAGAAAGAGTATTTATATTCTGATATGTAGAAAAGAGTATTTATGTGTTTTGGTATTACCACTTGTGTTGTTGAAGTAAGATGGTGAAGTTGAAGTCTCAATATGTAGGAAAGAGTATTTATGTATTATTGATATCATTGATTTATCTTATGGAAATATTGGTATATTTCTAGAAGGATGATACAGTAGAAGTTTCTATATACAAGAAACAATATTTAATATCTTAGTGGAAGAATGTCTCGTATTCCTTTGGCATGTGGAGATTATATGATATGGTTCTACATATGATGTCTATACTCTTCTTTGTGTATATTACACTATCTATTTTACAAATCTCTATGGCTCAATTGGCCAAGTTCTTGATAGTAAGGTTTTTTTTAAGAACAAGTCCATAAAAGATCGATCAGCTTTTGGATATGTGGATTTAGGTGTTGTGGTTTGAAGGATTTGTTCATGTGGTCTATGCAGTGTTCCAATTTAGTTGTCAAGTGGAAACTTGATTGGCAAGCAAACTTATGGCTAGAGTTCTAGGTGTCTGCTATTCTGATCTTCAGTTGATTATGATGTTGTATACAACTTGTATCATATTCTTTTGGTATAGGTTTTATTTGGAGTATGTGTCTAACTAATTTTTTGGGTCTCAACATGGCATGTGTAGATCTGCATTGAGTTTCATGCATTAGAGAATTTTTTTAGGCGGACTGGTTGGCACGCTTCATTGTTCATCTATGTATTTCATTTGATGTCGACCTTGGAAGATGTGCTAGTCTGTACGGTTTCCTAGAATCATTTGAAAATGTTGTATTGTAATTTTTTTAGGTCCTCTCTATCTCCTAGAGTGGACTGCATGTGATATTTTAGGTCTGAATGGCTGAATTTATGTAATAATATATATTATATTTGTGGTCAACTTAGTTAAGGGTTTTTCATAATTAACCTTTATATAAAAGAATGTAGATGTATTAGTGTGTGGAATGGGTGTGAAGTTATTTGGCAAAGATGTGAAGGATCTACAAGTAGATCTAGGATTGGAGATGGGCAAAAGACTATTGTGAGAATCTTTGATGATAATATTCTCAGCATGACAAATTTTAGAGATTGTGTTTTAGAAGAAAAAGATTTTGTTATTATATTGATCACTTTATGCAACGATTCATTATCAATTTTATGATGAGGACTTCTTGTTCATTCCAATGAACAACTATTTGTTTCTCTACTGGAAGACAATGAGTCCCTTGGTAGCTTGTTGTATCTAGCCCTAAGGTTGTGCATGCCTTAGTTCTACAATTCCTCTCAAGAGAAGGGTGTTCTAGAGGCAACATTGTAATAGATTATATTAATATTGTAAGTTTTGTTCTCACTATGGTTTTTCCTTGATTGGGTTTTCCACGTAAATTTGGTGTTCATGTGTTTATTGTGTTTCATACTTTCATAATTTATTATTACTGAGATTATATGCTTGTGATTCAAATTTTGAAGATTGGTATTTAATTATTTGAAGGTTTAGATTGATTCACCCCCCCCCCTCTCATTCTTGGGGAGTGATCAATAATTGGTATCAAAGAAAGGTTCCTCTTTTGAATCTTAACCACTTGAGGAAGTTCTAGGATGGCACATGACTATTCAAGGCACCGAAGTTTGATGGCACAAATTATTCTTATTGGAGAGAAAGGATGGATTATCATTTGGCTACTATCCTAGCTAAGGTTTGGGAAAGCATTAAGAAATGTTATTTTGCTCCACAAAATGGTCCTACAACTCTGGATGAAATCAAAGCATATGAAAGTAGTGCAAAGGCTATTGTTGCAATTGTTACTTGCTTGAATGATATAGTGTTCAACAAAATTATAGGGGCTAAATCAGCTAAAGAAATTTGAGATAAATTGAAGAATGTGTTTGAAGGAGATGAGAAGACGAGACTGTTAGGCCCAATATGGAAAGTTAATGTACTAAGAGGGGAGGGGTGAATCAGTACTTCAAAAAATTTCTTCGATAAGAACTTTATTGTTATGCATAAATCGAATAGTACAATAACATAATATAACGCTAAAACAAATAGATAACAATCATACATGATTCACTCCATAACACATATATTTTGGTTACACAGAAACTCTTAGTTAGAGAGAAAAACTGCGGTGGGGATGGCACCCACAACTTCACTACTGCAATAATAAAGAGTGCTCGGTTAGAGCTACATGTTTAGCTATTTTTGATAGCTTACCCTATTAGGAGTAACAAGATCTGTTAGATCTACCTTGCTAAAGGATTTTACAACACTTAATCTAAATGTTGCACCTGGTTAGAGGCTTTACAATTTATAGACTTGATTAGAGTATTTTACCCTATTAAAGGTTTCTCTTACAACTTCAAAATATTACAATAAAGTCATTACAAATATCTGCAACTTTACATCTGGAATGTTATAGCAGATTCTATGTGCTCAAAATATGATTACCTTGCTTATAGCATACCTCGGTAACCCATATAGTAACTCGGTAAACCCTTATGTTTACTCTGTTCTTTGACTGTTCTCTAAAAACCTTCTCAGTGACCTCTGTGTCTCTGTAATAGTCTTCTTACACTCATGTTGTATAAATAAATCTCTTATGTCAGTGATCCATTCATTGCTTCGATCTTACAAATATGATTTATCGAATGAATAACCATGCAAGATATTTCATTGGTTAGATGACCTCAAAATCATACACAATCTTTAAGTGCAATTTCCAATGTGATAACGGTTAGATGTTCCTCGATCTTGTAACACATTTTCATATGTATGTCCAGGTTCAATGAATCTGGTAACACGTTTAAATCGGTGTATATCAACTCAGTGTGTCATCTTTGCTGCTCAGTAGACATGGAATGATACTCGGTAGATAGCTTAGTGTATACTATGTTTTGAGACTACTTTCTTCTGTAACTGACTAGACTGTGCATACCGACTGAATATCTCGATAGTAGTAACTGACTAGAGTATATAGTATAACTTTGACATAAAACTAATGGCAACTTGATAAGTAGTAACAGAGGCAAACCAAGATTACAAATCTAAAGCACAATTTTGAGAATATGAGAATGTTTAAAGATGAAAACATTAAAGGTTACTTTCAATGAGTGAATGAAATAGTAAATGCTCTAACAAGTTTTGGTGGATCAGTAGAAGAGAGTGGATTAGTAAGGAAGATAATGGCGATATTACCCAAAAGATACAACCGAAGAATTTTTCCATTCAAAGCCATGACATGGATAAATACAATGTAAATCAGCTTCTCGAGTTACTTTCTGCCTTTGAGATCATACAATTAGATGACATCAAGAAGGAAAGGAAGGAACCTACAAAGAAGATTGAAGAAGAGCCATAAGAGAATGAAGACTTGGATGAGATTGAAGCAAACTTTAAAAGAAGATTGAGGAGAGGAACTGGAAAGTACAGAGGTAAGTTACCCCTAAAATGTAACTTCAATTGTTGAAGAATAGGACATTATGCTTCTATATGTATGTATAACGAAAGTTATGGTAGAAGACCTAATGATGATAACAAATGAAAAGAAAACTATAGATGGATTAACATAGATATTAGAAGAGATGATAGAGACAAACAGAAGAGAATTGTATGTTCAAGAAAGGACTATTCATCTAAATAAGAAGAGGACTTGAATGAAGATTACTTGTTCCTAGCAAAGAAAAGAGTGATGGATGGTCCAAAAATTAAGAAGACAAATTTGCTAGATACATGATAAAGTGGAATTGTTGACCATTTTTGTGTCAACCTTCGCCATGCAGATAACCGGTCTAAGATAACATACTGGATAAAGCCCTATTACTTCCCTAAGGCCTAAAACCCTAATCCCATAAGGCTTCTTGCCTTAGCTAGTTCTTGCCCTTGTTCTTTTCCTTCGTTGACCAGCTCAGGTGGTCATTTATGTAACACCCCACCAGGGAACCCCAAAGTAACAACAACTAATAACTCAAATGCATAGCAAATATTTTTTCTTAAAGGGAAACATAACACATCAACCATATTTAACTCCATACAAAATTAAGTAAACACATTACATAGCATACAAGAATGATAACTATGTTTAGTGGAAGAAAATAACATCTCATATTAGTACTCTAAGGGTTCCCTAACGTTGCTACTAAAAAACACTCACTAACACATGATAATGATATAATTCATTATTTAAATATCTATACTATGTTCATTTTAAAGCACCAAATGATAACATTTTTAATGATAAGAACATACATGTACTTCACATAATCACTTTCACTTGCAAAACATCAATTCATAAAATTATATCTATTCAATGATTTTATTACAATCCCTCCCACTAGGAATAATCTCAAATATCTTTTACAGTTACCAGCACAAATATACAGTAGCATGTCATTTTACATCACTTCTGAAAATACATTACAAATAACAACTAATGGTAAATCATCTCGCAATTGAATTATGAAGACATTTAAAAGCATATGGTAAAGGTCCATCGAGCTGCACACTAACATGTCCACCAAATATATTCCCAATGGGTGAAAAAGAAATGCCACCCAACCATGTGGAACCCGTAGGCCCACCCCTCATGCTAGGAGATAGATACAAGGCCCCAATCAATCAATCAAGAAGACCAGGGATAGAGAACAAAATAAATTCACAACCAAGACACATAAACACCACTTAAAGATAATAACCCAATATAACCAAAACATAAATACATAATTAAAAAACTCCCAGAGGTAGATAACAAACAAAACCTTCAAAAGAACTCATAAAAGAGTTCCCAAATAAAAATATCAACAAAAATCTCCAAAAGAACTTCCAGAGGCTTCCACAACAAATGGCTTCATAGGATACTAGGATACAAAAGATGGGAGTGTCATCGCATAGCCTCTCATGGATTACCCTATCAATCTAACTCCTCTCCTAACTCCAGACCCTGTCCCCCATGGACAACTCATGTCGAATCATACAAACCTTTCGTGAGGATAATGTATTGCACAATCATGCTAGCTTAACACCTCAACATATGGCCAGACCTTCCCAATCTCACTCTCTTCCTATACGAGCACATGAGGCCATGAGTGGGGCATAACATTATCTTTTTAATGTGTGTATAACCCAAATAAAACATATCCCAAAAAATTTATTAGTGTTATCACGTATTAATATACTCACCTATGAGTTACCCTAACAGCCACTTAGGGCCTCGACCCCCATAGTGAGCCACTCTCCCTTGATGCACCTACATATTCTATACTCTATATCTCAACACAAACATCATGAAGCATAAAATAATAGAATGGGAATATAAAGGATTCATACACATGCATAGATAGAACATTATGAAAATAGGACTTCTACACATGGACCAATCACAAGGTCAAGTCCTGAAACTAAGTCATATTCCCAATGCAACTATTCCAAATATGATCCAATCATTTTTTGAATGGTCTCATAACCTTATAAAAACACTAATAGATCAAGAACAAGGGTTCATACAATAATTTCAAACAAGAATCAAGCAAAACGAGCAATTAAAACACTAACTCCCTATACCTGATTCTGGTAAAACTCAATCTTTGAAAAACATAAATTAAATAAATGATTTAAAATAGAAAATACATTCAATAACACATCCCCAAATTTCCCAAATAATCCATTAATCAATATTGCAAATTAAACTAAAATTAAAACTGGGAAATAGGAAAAAATGAATACCTACTTGAAAACGAGAGAGAGAGAGAGAGAGAGAGAGAGAGAGAGAGAGAGAGAGAGAGAGAGAGAGAGAGAGAGAGAGAGAGAGAGAGAGAGAGAGAGAATTTTGATGATGAATTCAAAAACATGAAATCTCTTCAAATCAGCAACCAAAAGTCCAAATCAATCAAGCTAAAGAAATCCAAACCATGTTCAATGCAAATCCGAAGTTAAATTGAAAATTGCAAATCCCTTTCCTCAAACTCGCACTTTAAAATTCTTCACAAAGTTACAATAAAATTCCCTCTCTTCAAAACTTCAAAAAAGAATAATAATAATAACAACACCATCAACTCTCATGATAAACCTAATAAATAAAACTCAATTACCAAAATAAAGCTCACAAAGAAAAGCAAAACCATAATCCTAAAAATATCACATTAAATCAATAAATTAATAGTATTTGATTAATTCCAAAAATCCTTTTAAAAAGAAATAACTCTTTCTTGACCACCAAGAAATAATAAAAAATTAAATCCAATTAAAATATAATAATCCACTAAAATAGAACTAATGGTTACACCCACTTAAATAGATAATAATCCAATAAAATACTAGGAAATGAAAAATAATAATTCATTCAAGAATAATAACCACAAATAGTAAATCATTTTAAAATAATTAAACAATAAATAATAATAATTAATTTTCACAATTAATAAATAATAAAATAATAAAATGGTAAATGATAAATCATTTAAAATAATAAATCACTCAAAATAATAAATAATTAATTTCCACTCAAAAGGAATAATAAAATAATAAATCATTTAAAATCACAAATAACCAAATAACAAATCATAATAAATAATTCCAATCATAAAATAATAAATTTAATTTTTTTATACAATTACCCATAATAATTAGAACAACTAGTTCCACCAATAATAAAATAAATATAATTTCCATTAAAAATAATCCCCGCAATAAAAATATCACATACACAATAATAAATAATAATTAATAAATAATAATCAATAAATCATTTACTAAATAATATTTATTTAGTAAATAATAAATTATTTATTAAATAATATCCAATAATAAACATATTTATTTATTAAATTGAAATTACAATTAAAGCTACAATAATTATTAATTTAATCTACAACACTTACGCTATAATTAAAATTAATAATGAAAATAACATAACATCCATCACACTCAAATAAATTATAAAATGACGTTAAAAGATCAGGGGGAACTATGGCGCCATGCGTGCAGGGGTTTGTGGGCTGTCGAGCTAGGGCATCGATGCCCTAGCCCATGGGTGGATGAGTGTGTAGGTGCGTCGGGGGAGGGAAGTGGAGGACGGTGCAAGGCAGGGATTGGCCGAGGGGGTGGGGGGTGAAGCAGTGGTCAACGGGTGGGGAGTTTGTTGTGTGTGGGGGGGGTCCGGTTTTGCTGCAAGCCGAGGGTTTCCAGTGGGGTAGGGGGCTTTGGCTAGTTCTTTCTCTCGGTGGTGCTTGGGAGGGGTGGGGTCTTGAGTGTCGTACCTTCTCATGTGCCCCTTTGGGGGTGGGCTCATTATTTTTAATTGTTTTTTTTTAGATCCAATGTCTGGTAATGGTGGTGAGGCCTCGAAGGTACCGCCCACCATGGATTTTCATGCAGCGGTGGGCTCAAAGTCACCATCCCTTAGTATGAAGACTTTTAACAATAATCTTTTCTCCTCCGAATCGAGGTCTGGGAGTGCTGGTAGCTCTCACATTATGAAGATTAATGGTTGTTTGGAGAGATGCAGTGAGAGGCCAAAGCTTGTTATTCCTCCTGAGATGATAGTTGAAGACGTTGAATACTTTTCAAAACACTCACTATATTGTAAGTTTTTGGGAATGAGGGTTTCTTTGCAGTTTTTGGAAAACTGGGCACAGAGGACTTGGGCTCCGGAAGGGGAAATGGAGATTATGTTGTTGGAAAATAACTACTTTATGGTTACTTTCAACTGCATGGAGGATCACAATAGGGTCTTTGAAGGAGGCCCATATTTTTACAGCCAAGTGGGGTTGTTTATCAAACCTTGGCATGCGGAGTTTAACCCTTCGGAGGAGCTCCTGAATAGGGTTCCGGTGTGGGTTCGTTTACCATGTTTTCTAGTGGAATGTTGTCAGGAAGATGTGCTACAGATGCTTTCTGCTCTGCTTGGGAAGCCAGTGGGATCTTAAATGCAAACCCTGGGGAGAAAGGTAATGACCTTTACGCGTATATGTGTTGAAATTGATCTTAGTAAACCTTTGCCAGATGTTATAGATATGTGTGTGGGCTCTTATTATTGGGTTCAACGGTTAGATTATGAGACTTTACCATTTTGTTGTCATCTATGTCATGAGTATGGTCATTTATAGCGTAAGTGCCCTAGATATAAACCGGTGGTGCACCAACCTTAGCAGTCGGACCCGAGCCTAGATAGGGATGATAAAGGGAAAGTTGCTATGTCGGTCGAGGTCGAGGGTGTTGATGGTTTTGTCGTAGTTAAGACAAAGAACAAGAACTGAGGATAAAAGAGGCCCTTAAAGGAGAGACGGGAGGAGGATACCTTTAATAGAATTGAGGCCTTGGATGACTTATCCATCAAGAAGTAATCTGGGTTTAACCCCTTTAGATCAAGGTGCATCAGGGGGGGCTCCAGAAAGAGTAATTGAGGACTCTACCCAGACCCTGCTAGTGGTTGGAAGCCAGCAAATGGATATGGATCAGCCAGTAGGGATCTAGTTGGGACTCACTCCTAGTTTGGAGGTGAATTTGGTTGTGGGGGAGGGTTCTCCGATAGCTTTGAAATTGGAACCGGTTAGGGTTAAAAGTAAAAAGTCCTCTGTTCACCTGGGTCTGCATCAGAAAGATATTAAGAAAAGTGCTTCAGAGAAGAGCTCAAAAGTTGGAAGAAAGAAGGATTTGGATAAGATCAAATTGATGGGGGAGAATTTGGTTGAGTCAGGGTCAGTAAAGACTTTGGATTCTCACTTTTCCAATCCTCCAAAATCATTGTGCTTTCATGGAATGTGAGGGGCTTGAACAGTGGCCCTAGACAAAAAGTTGTTTGGGATTTGATTAGGAATCATTCACCTGATGTTCTATCCTTGCAAGAAACTAAACTTTCAGTGGAGAGTATGATGGGTCTGGTGCCAAAGCCATGGGGTGAGGTGAGTGTCAATTTATTGGGGCAGTTGGTTCCTCTAGAGGGGTGGTCTGTCTTTGGAACCCTTTAAGGTTTTTCCCTGTCTAGTGGGTTGCCTCCAGATCTTCGTTATTTGGGATTGTCTCTAGTCTTGAGACTGGGGAATTCATCTTGTTTTCTAACATCTATGCCCCTACTAATCTTCAGGGTAAGAAAAACTTATAGTCTCATATTTCTTGTATGTGAAGGCTGGCCCCTTTTCATCCTTGGATTATGGCAGGAGACTTCAATGTCATCCTTGAGTTGAGTGAAAAGAAAGGGGTGTTATGTAGTTGGAACCTTCTTCTTTCCTTTTTCAGGATAGTATATCTTTGTTGCAACTCATTGACATTAAGCCTGGTAATGGTTTGTTCACTTGGAACAATAGGAGGGTGGGAGGGTATTGGATTGTAGAGAGGTTGGATCGCTTTCTAGTTTCTAGTTTTTGGATTGGTGGGGTTGGTCTACAAGTTCTGAGATTCTTGATTAGAAAGGGTCAGATCACTGGTCCATCAAGATGGTTTCTTCTTCGGCTCGGGTAGCTCGCTCACTTTCATTCAAATTCCAACTTATGTGGCTTTAGGATCCTACTTTACAAGTTCTTGTAGCAGAGTGGTGGAGGAAAGGGAGGCTGACCTTTGGCACTATCATGTACACTTTTGCCAAGCAGCTGCAATTTGTTAAGTTTCAGCTTAAATAGTAGAACCGCCAAGGTTTTGGGAATATTTTTCATGCTATGAAAGCTACTCAAATTGTGCTGAATTGGATCACCAATGAAATCAGAGAGCATGGTTTGTCTAAGGCCTTGCTTAGGGAGGAAGACAGGGTTGTCAAGGTGGTAGAGGAATGGGAGCTTAGGGAAGAAATATACTGGAAGCAGAGAGCTCATATTCATTGGCTACAGGCGAGGGACAAAAACACTACTTTCTTCTTCAACTCAGTGAAAGAAAGAAGACATGGAAATTCCATCCCTGTTTTGGTTAATGATAGAGGCAAGAAGTGTTTATCCTTGTAGGAGATATCTAGGGAGTCGTTATAGTTTTCCGGTCCCTCTCAGGGGGAAATGGTGGAGGAGAATCAGGTTCTTGCTTGCATTCCTTATCTTGTCACGGGGGAGATGAATGAGCAGCTTTTGGGTCCTATTTTGTTGGAAGAACTTGAGAGGATTGTTTTTCACATGAGGAAAGGAAAAGATCTTGGACCAGATGGGTTCCCTATAGAATTCTTTCAAGAGTTCTAGGATATTATCAAATTGGATTTACTGGAAGTAGTCCAGGAGTCCCAAAGGAATAAGAAGATGATTTGGGCTTTGAATGTGACTTTCATTTCTCTAATCCCCAAGTGTGATGGGGCCGACTGGTTAGGCTAGTTCCGCCCTATCTCTCTCTAAAATGTGATTTATAAGATCATCTCTAAGCTGATAATGGATAGGTTGAAGAAGCGCTTGGGGAATGTTATCTCTGAGGAGTAGAATGGGTTTGTTGAAGGGCGCCAAATTTTGGATGGTGTGGTCATTTCTATGAAGACCATTCATTCTATGGCAACCTCCAATGAAAAAGCTATGTTTATCAAGCTGGATATGGCTAAGGCTTACGATAGAGTTCAGTGGTCCTTCCTTCAGAATATCCTCAAGACTTTTGGTTTTGCTGATGAGTGGATCCAGTGGGTTATGAGTTGTGTTACATCTACTTCTTTCTTTGTGCTTATCAATGGAGACCATACTGAGCTATTTGGTGCTTCTAGGGGTCTGTGCCAGGGGGACCCCCTCTCCCCTTATTTATTCATTCTTCTGGTTGAGGGTCTGGGGAGGTTGATTAAGCATAATGTGGGTCTAAGTATTATTCAGAGTTGGAGATGGGATAATGACTTATAGCTGCAGTCTCATTTGCAGTTTGTGGATGACACGGCCCTTATGGGACTTGCTCAGATCAAAGAAGCTACTAATCTGCATAAGGTTTTGGATATTTATCTGGCGGCCTCAGGCCAGTTGATCATTGAGAATAAATATTCTATCCTCTTTTTCAACACTCCTAAAACTATTCAAAGGAGGGTTTCTCTTATCTTGAGATTCCAAGTTGGCTCCCTTCCCTTGAATTATTTGGGTATTCCTATTTCTCCTGGTAACTCTCCTAGGGAGTCATGGTAGGGTATCTTGGATAGATTTCACACAAAGGTTGAACACTAGACTCATAGATGGCTATCCTTTGCTAGGAGGGTTCAACTGATTCAATCGGTGGTTCAGACTCTTCTGATCTATCAATGTATGCTTCATGTGGCTCCTAAGTGGTTCTTGAAGGGTTTGGATTCTTTGGCTAGGCAATTCTTATGGGCAGGCAATCTTTCCTCTTCTAAATGGAGTCTTGTCAATTGGGACGTGTAGCCCAAAGTAGTCGGGGGGCTTGGTTTAAGGCATTCTATTGTATTTGGGGAAGCTCTAGAAGCTAAATTATACTGGAGGTGGTGTGTTGAGCAGGATTGAGGCTAGGCTAAGATTTTGGCCAACAAATATATGTAGAGGATCCCGGTGGAGGAAATCCCTAGATATCCGCTTGAGGGAAAGGGCTCAACAATTTGGTATACTCTCAAGAGGGGGGATTTTCTCATTAAGGCAAGACTCTTTTGGATTTGCAGGAGGGGGAAGAGGTCCTTTTCTGGAACGACTCTTGGGATGAATATCCTCCCATCCTTGATCAGTTTCCTAACCTTGGGAATCTGTGCCAGAGGTTTTTGGAGGTGGGATGGTCAAGGGTGAGTGACTTCAAGGTTGTTTATAGGTGTGGGTGGCTGGATTTGGAGTGGTGGAAGGCTCCTAATGAGTGGTCAGTTGTTGGGATGGAGGAAAAGTGTGCTAAGTTGCATAGAATTTTGGCGAGTAGACACTGTAGCTCCCTCAAGGGTAGGAATAGGCTTGCTTGGTCTCCAAATCCTAAGGGTGTTTTTACTATGGCTAGTGGATACCAAGAACTATTGAATCGAAGACTTGAGGGAAGAGAGGTGAACTAGTGGAAATAGGTGTGGAATAATATTTCTTGGCCGAAGTGTAACTGCTTTGCTTGGACTTTGGCTTTGAATAGATGCCTAACTTGGGACAATATCCGCAAGCAGGGATTCTTGGGTCCTTCTATCTGTGTTTTGTGTGGTAATGGGGAGGAAGATTCCTCACACCTATTTTTTAGATGCCCCTTCTCTATGCTTATTTGGCATTATTGGTGGGGGTGTGGAAGCATCCTTGTGTCCACGTGGATTCTCTGGTGGAGTTCTGGAGCATTTTGGGTAGACTTCTTATCTTGTCCTCCTTCCTCCAGACTGTTTGGTATATTGGGCCCATCTTCATTTTGTGGTAGATCTGGCTCGAGAGGAACAGGAGGATCTTTCATGAGGTCAGATTGTTTGTTCAGCAAGTTTGGAATAGGATCATTTCTATGATCTGGAAGACAGTGGAAGCTAAATGTGAGGTAATTTTTCCTCTAGGTAGAGATGAGGCTGATATTGTGAGTAGGTTTGGTCTGCAGGAATTGTCTCCTACCTCAGCTTGTGTCAGGAGAGGTAGACGGGCTATGAACAAGGTGCAAAGGGTGGGAAGGTGGATACCCCCTCAGGATGAGTTTATCAAGATTAACACCGATGGCTCATCTAGGGGTAACCCAAGCCCTGCTGGAGTTGGTGGTGTTGGCAGGAATAGCATGGGGGAGGTAGTTTTCCTCTTTTCTGTGCATAAAGGGTGGCAGTCTAATAATTTTATGAAGGGATTTGTGATTCTCTATGCCCTAGAGTGTGCTTGGGAGTTGGGATGAAGAAAGGTAATTTTTGAATTGGATTCACAAATTGTTGTTAACTTGTTGATTAAGCAGAAGGCGAGTGGGATTCAGTGGTAGTTGTTAGGGGTTGTTCAGCAAATTCTCCAAATTAGTTCTTTAATGGAGCAGGTGTCTTTCATCCACATCCCTCGTGAATGGAATAGAGCAGCTGATTGTTTGGCCAAGTGGGCCTTGGAACATGATAATGATTGGAAAGTTGAAGGTTGGGAGCATCTCTTCACAGATTACTGTCAGGACTTACAGAATATTTTTACTGAGGACATGGATGGTTATGAAGCTGGATGATCTGGGGTTTGTTTGGTGGTTCTTTTCTAGGGCCTCAGGGCTCTGGTTCTCTTTGTAATTCTTGTGTCTAATTTTCAATTAATTTTTTACCCCTTTACTCAAAAAAAAAATTAAATAAATAAATAAATTATAAAATAATGCCAACATCAAAATAAGACTCAACACTAACAATTGGGTAATCAAATACTGTCCACATGACAAATTTGATGAGATAACATGAAAATTAGATATTTGTCCCTAAATTAGGACAACGACTAAGGTTAGGTATAATTTGGGCCTTGCACTATCTCCTTTTACCACCATTGGGAATTATAAAGACATGCTTAGACCTGTGGAACTAGGTGGAGTTGATGTCTAATGCCTGCAATCTTGCACCAAAACATGTTGTATACAAACATACACATGCATATATATCTATCTCTAATCCCATCTAGTGAAAATAAATCATGACATCGTATGAACCTCATGAATGAGTAATACTAAATCATTCCTTTCACCCCCCAAGCAAAAAATAGAACAAAGATCTATTCTACACATAAAATCCATAAACATCAATATCATCAATAATCAATCATCAAACAATAGCATCTGACCATGGGTTAGCGCCACATAAAACATCGTAATTGTTCTCATGCTTGAAAGTCATATGAGCTAATTAAAAAATAAGGATGATCATAGATCCTTAACTAGTTAAACAAACTCAAACATAAACCAATATAAATTAGATGCAAGAATTGAAAGCTTTAAACGAATTCAAACTCACTATTCCATATTTGTGCTTCCATTGTTCTTCTCTAAATTGTTGGTGTAGGTGGCTCTCAAGTATTGCATTGAAATTCCTGCATAGATTGGCAATTGCTTTGAAGAGTGTGATCTAGACTGATTTGTGAAAATGATATTGTTTAAATAGATTTTCAACACAAAAGGGGTGAGGATTTGAACTCAACTCTTGATTGATAGTCAACTGAGATTGATTGATCAGTGAACTAGTCATGATTGACTTGTTAACTTATTTGATTGATTGGTTAACAGGATTGATTGGAGAGTGAACTTAATTGATTAACCAGTAGACTGAATAAACTAGCTAGTTGACTGAATAGATGGATTAGAAGACTGAATTGATTGGAGAGATAAGTGGATTGATTGATTAGTCAGAAAAAGTTGATTTGGAGTGAAAAGGGATGATTAAGGAGTTAACTGAGTTAACTGATTAGTCAATTGATTTGATCAATCAATTATGATTTCAACATGTGTTGTAGGATTTTGAAATTGAATTTGATTTTCATTTTCAATTTGGATTTGAATTTGAACTTTCGAATGATGAAATGCACATGAAATTTGCTGAAATTTATTGAAATTCAGATTTGGTGAAATGTGAATTTGATATTTGGAATTAGATGAAATTTATTGAAATTTGAATTTGGGGAATTTGGAGGAATAAATTAATTAATTTAAATAATTTAGATGAAATTATTTAAACATTAGAAATGGAATTAATTAAACAATAAAGATTATTTAATTAAGAAACTAATCGTAATTAATTAAATAATTAATATTTGAGAAAGGGCCTTAACTTGATTAATTAATTAAGGAATAGAAATTTAATAATTAATAAGATGGAGAATGATGGTTGAGTCGGTTTAGAAGGATAATTAACTTAATTAAATAATTAAAAGAATTACTTAATTAATTAGGATGAATAATTAGTGTGTGAATAATGAGACATTTTTAGGTGTCTACATTTTCCCCTCTTTGACACAATGTCGAGACGACATTGTTTCAAAGAAAACAAAAATTTATACCCCAGTACGCCCCGGTGATGCTTTATAGTTTAAATATGCCCCCCTCCAAAAAAGTGGTCAAAAATTATGAAACTTAGACCATTTTTTTGATACTATGGCAGTGAGCAATCATGTGAAGTTTTGTGCGATTTCAAGTTCGTTTGACTATGCTACAAGTTCGTTAAAGCTTAGTTGGATCGCGGTCATTGAAGAGGCAAAAAATCCTAATTTTGGCTATAAATAGTGAATTAGCCCTTTTAATTTGACCATTCACATTCATTTTATTTGTGGAGCTCTTCTTGATTTTAGTGCTTTCCAGTGACTTTGGAGCGTGATGGTGGGCCACGGAGAAAGATTGCACTTGTCTGATCGAGTGCGTGCATATTAGAGACTGCCCGACACCGGAGGCCCAATAAGAATTCTGAAAACTTTGCTCATTTTTGCTTGTTTTTCCATTTTTTTCTCGTTTATGTCAGAGCAAAAAAAATTTAGTTGATGCGCAATTGAGTATCATTATGTTCGCATTTGATTATATTTATGTGCAATTGAGTATCATTTTGTTCACATTTGATTATATTTATGTGCAATTGATTTTAGTAATTTGCACTTTTAATTTGGCTCGCAAATATGTTTTGTGATGCACAATTGTATTTAATAATTTGCACTCAATCTTAATAATGCACAATTGGTGTTAATGGTGCACATTTGAATTTATTGGTGTGCATTTGTGTTAAACAGTTCGCATTGACTATATTCATTGTATCTAATTTGCAATTGATATTTTTTATTTTCTTCCAAAATTTAGGATTTGATTTTTGTCATGCGAATATAGTATCTGATATTTTCATGTTTTTCATCTTGTAGGCACATTACCCTGTCTTGGTTGGTAGGTAGATGAGGTCAGATTGTCTCGAGCATCGCTATGAGCTTACTGATGAGGAGACTACCTTGATCAAACATTTAGGTTTATATCATATATTGCACTTGCCAGAGGTTACAACCAATAGGGTCATGATTACTATATTAGTCAAGCGATGGCATTCCGAGACTTGTTATTTTCACTTACCTACTAGTGAGGCATCAATTACATTGGAGGATGTGTGGTGCATTTTGAATATACCCATTCATGGTGCTCAAGTTACTTTTGATCGTGATGATAATGTTGTTGCACTATGTGATTTGTTCGAGTGTTCAAAGGAGGATTTAACCATATGGGGTCAATATGAGATCCCATGGGATGATCTAGATTATGATGATCTTACTATCATTTTGTGCTTTGTTGTTGTTGTCTTACTAATCCTTGATCAACGGATGCATAGTTTCCCTATTGGATGGGGGTAGAGTTATCTGAGACATGATTATTGGTAGATGTGTTTTTGCTTGGGGTATGTGCTTATTACCCACTTTATATCACCAGATGCATGGTATTGTATACTTAGATCAAAAATCCATTGGTTGTGGTTTCACTTTGCTCCAAGTATGGGCTTGGGAGCATATGGATATCTTTTGTTTGATGGTTCATGTTGATCTTGTTGATGAGCATCCATATGCCTATAGATACATGGCTGGCATTAGACATAGGGCATTAGGGAACACCTTTTACTGGAGACATCAGATTGATTTACTATAGTATTTCTCTTGGAGGTCGTATCTTGATTATCGCGGTTGGGCTGATGATGCACAACATTTACCTTATTGCAAGCAATGATGTTATCTCATTGGTCCAGATGTTGAAAGACACAAGGTTATTGAAATCCATCTGTCTGGCTGGGTACTCTGTCACTTTGGGGAGGTACAGGGTGTTCCAGATGTGACAGCTTATTTTGCTCGGATTACACGAGAGATCGCGGATTGGGAGGCTTGCGTACAACCTCATTTTTCTATTTCAAAGTTTGATTCTCTTTGGCTGCTATAGTGGGGTTGGTCAGCAAGAGTTGCAGATCCTCGTGCCACACCATAGTATGATGCTTGATGGGTACATTATATACTAGTACCATTGACAAATCCTATGAATCCTATCTCTCCTCAACATATTCGGCACAAGAGGGCACAGGGAGGGAGAGGGAGAGGGAGAGGGAGAGGGAGAGGGATTGATGGTGGAGGTCGGGATGGTGGAGGTTAGGATGGGGGAGGAGGATAAAGGTGGAGGTTAGATTGGCTTGATTGCGGCAGTGGCAGCAGCAGAGGCAGAGTGAGAGGATAGTGAGGGTGATGTAGACATCGGCAGAGACACCAGGTCTATGGGTAGCTATGACCGAGATGGGAGTGAGAGTGATGATTCTGAGACGGGATCATCTAGAAGTGGGGGGATGACAATGGGGATGGTAGTGGGCAGGACATTGAGATTCCCCAAGTTGGAGATACACCATTTGTAGAGGGAGGTGGTGAGGAGGAGGGTGAGGATGAGCAGGTTTTGAGAGCTCAGATTAAGAGCTTAAAGGATCTAGTTGTCACATTGCGACAACGTCGGATGGATGATAGAGAGCACTTTTATAGAGCATATAGTGCTATAGAGACAGAGAGAGATCATCTCCAAAGAGAGTGAGATGATGCATTACAGAGGGCATAGGTGGTTATGGATGCATTTGATCAGTTGTTTGGCCTAGGGATCAAGGAGAAAATACAGTCAGATAGATTTTTCATTATCGCTTAGGAGGCTATATATTACAGATAGGCATATGAGAGAACTGTTCTTCTGGATTAGAGGAAGCCCATTTATTGATATTTTAGATCTTGGAGTGGACCTAGCAGGGACACAAGTCAACAGATGAGAAGTAGAGGTGTGATGAGTCCTCCTAGGGCATCACCAGGTCATCCTGGGGCAAGATCGAGCGAACAGGATCCACCTAGAGATATGGGCAGTGTCGGTTGAGACATTTTGTCTTGTACTTGATATGATGTATTCTGACACTTTTGAGATATATATGATATGAATTTTGTTGGCATTCTACATGCCTTATGTTATTTCTATGATGTATGGTTCTATATGATGTGTATATGTGATGTGCTATATGTGTGTGATGTATTTTATGTTTCTAATGCATTTTATTTTATGCAATGTGATGATATGGTTTGTGTAACTAATGCTTCTATATGATAATGAGTCTAAAATGATATGAGATTTATCTAAATGAATCTAATGCTATTAACTTTGAGTAATAATGCAAGTGAATTTGAGTAACATGAATTTAAATGATAACGCAGTCTAACTAATGGCAAATGAAATTATAAAAATATGCAACCTATATGAATGTTTTTGTTGTGACAGAATACATTGTTGATTGGGTCTCTTGATTTAGAAGTGTTAGTAAGAAAGATATATTTGGAAAAGATGAAGATATAAGAGAAAATGATGAATCAATTGTGTGAACTTGAAACAAAAATTGATATGATATGATAGGAATAATAGTGATGAGTACTCTTATTTGCCTTATTCGTAGTACAATACGTTATCATCATTGAGCCTTATTATGTAACATTGAAGCTTAGTACACCAAGGTATAAGGAACCAGGATATATAGATATCTCATTGCAAGAAACAAACACGTAGCAAACAAGGAATGAACCCTCCCTTCTGGGAATCTCACTAGGGGTTGAGGTATGTGTGGCATTCATAGGCTAGATGCTCCTATCACAGACACCCACTAGAGAAATAGCCCTAGAACTTCATTGGTTCACACCACAAAACAACAAACAAAGTAAAGGATCATGCCCATCATGGCTCCTCTATTCACTTTTGGACATCCTTGAGTACCATAGAAACATGATCTATGCCAATTGATCAAAGATTAAAAAAACTAAATTAGACCAAATTTAGGAGCTAAACTAACTATTCCTTTGCTTTGATTTGTTTGATGTGATGGTTGATAATGTCTGGTTTCAAAAGTTTTGAACCTCGTTTAAGACTGATTTGTCTCATTTTGAGTGTATTTGATTCTGTCTAAGACATGATAATGATCAGGTTGATATGGATATCACCGATTGATGAGACCTGATCAGGTTGGTTGTAGATGTTTGATAAGATAGTTATATCATTTATTTAACTTCGCACGAAGTGTTTGCTAAATATCTGCTAGGGTATTTGTTTCTTGCGAGACATTTTATTGCAAGTTTTTGGTTGATTTTTTTTATTTTAGTTTGTTTTTGAGTTTTTTTTATGTTTAGGATTTTGTGGATCATTTTTGAATGTTTTTTATTTTGTTGTATTTCGATTGTTTTTGGTATTTGTTCAAGATCTTTTTCGGAATTTTTTTTTTGAGGGTTTTTTTCAGGACTTTATCTGATTTTTTTAGGATTTTTTCAATAATGCCCCCAAGTATGTAGACCTATGATGATATCATGATGATGCATATGGATACAATGAATTTTTTATATGATTCATGCTAGTGCAAGCTACAATATGAAGATGCAGGTCCTAATCAAACAAGGGTGAGTATATGCATCTTTCATTCTAAAGTGCACTAATTGAATTAAAGGTGTGAAACGTTTCACAGATAGGAGCTCAATCTGTTCTTATAAGACTTTAGATCATCCAATCTTAACACACTATGTAATCAAGATTTATGAATGGAGGCGCAGAAAAATTCTCCATTAATTCTTCAAAATTTGGTCCCCTTTTGCCGATGTGTGTGCACTTGAGTTCATTCCAACTCTTATAACCATCAAAGACCCTTGGAATCCTATGTGGCTAGCTACGTGAGTTATTCTGACTTCAAAATCATCCTAGATAGAGCATCATTGCTAGCAAGATTTTAGGGCTCTGACGAGGTTATAAACTGTAATCTCTCGAATATTGCTCCATTGCCAGCAAGCATCCATAGCCCTGATGGAGTTATTCGCATGTTCCCTTAGTCAAGCTTTTATTGCACATTTTTGTATGATATTTCAGTTATATATCTATGCTATTTTGCCTTGAGATGGATATTTGGCATAACTTTTCTTTTTTATTTTCTTGCCTTGACTTGTAAGTAATGAAACCTACTTGGGTATGACAATTACAGTGGGCCTAAAGTAGAATTTAGGATTTTTCAATAGCCACATGACCAACTAGGTGTTTGTAATGACTTAGAGCTATTGATTAATGTGCAAGATATAGAAATTGATAGATTTTAGATAACAAGGCTCAACGGTGAAAACTCTACTCAACAATGGATAAAGCTTAATCACAAGGTGGCATTGAAGATAAATGAGTAAAGGCCTCCTAAAGACTTCATGAACAAGTATCTAGGAAATGAGACAACCTTCGCTCCTTCTAGTGCAGACAGGTGAATGACTCGGACACTCGCCTTGTTTATTTATGCAGCTATATGCAAAAACAATAATGATATGTAGCTAGATGTTGCGTAATATGAAATGAAACTATGATGCACTCTGAAATGGAGATATGTGATGCAATGCAGTAAAGAAATATGCAAATGCAGTACTTGAAAATTTAAATGAACCCATCCCTTAGATGTAATATTTTTCTAGGTGTATGTTGTTCATGGGTTTGGGTAGTGGATCTTCCTCCATTGTTGTTAAATGATAAGTGTTATTTCCAACTACTCATGTTATGATAAAAGGGCCTTGCCAGTTTGTTTCAAATTTTCTTGGCTTTTCTCGCTCCACAAATTTTTTTTGGTTTTCCATCAAGATGATGTCTCCTACTTCAAAGTGACATGGTCTCACTCTTTTATTGTAGCTTCTGTACATTCTATTCTAACATCTTTGTAAGTGATTCAGGGTAGTCTGTCTCTTTTCATCCAAGAGTTCCAACTCTTGCAACCTTGCAACTCTGTGATCTTCATCAAAAATGATATTCTTTAAAGAGATCCTTAGTGATGGTAATTCTACTTCAATAGGCAAAATGGCTTTTGTTCCATATACCAAGGAGTACGGTGTGGCACCTGTTGTTGTGCGTACACATGTTCTGTAAGCCCATAGAGCAGGATTTAGTTGTATGTGCCAATCTTGGCCTGCTTCATTCACAACTTTTTTCAAAAAAAATCAGGATTGTTTTGTTCGTTGCTTCTACCTGACCATTGCTCTGAGGATAATATGGAGTTGCAAAGCGGTGTTTAATATGGAACTATTCACAAAGTTCTACCACTTTGTAATTTTTGAAAGGTCTACCATTATCTTACAATACTCATTGGTATTCCATATTGGCAGATAATGCAGTTCAAAATAAACTTACCTATTTGCTTGCCTATAGTATAGGTCATAGGGATTACTTCAACCCATTTAGTGAAATATTTTGTGGTAGTGAGAATGAACTTATGTCGATTAGATGAAGTAGGGTTGATCTTCCCTACTAAATCAAGTCCCCATTGTGAGAATGACCATGGTGATGTTATTGGTTGAAGATATTGTGCTGGTACATGGATTGGGTCTCCATGGATCTGACATTGTCTGCATCTTTGCACATATTTGTATGAATCTTTATCCATTGTCGGCCAGCAATAGTCTGTTCTCAACAGTTTTTCAGCTAGAGTTGGGCCACTAACATGGGCACCGCAAATGCCATCGTGAACTTGTTGTAGAGCTACTTGTGCTTCATTGGCATTGAGACATCTAAGTAGAGTTGTATACAAACCTCTTCTATATAGTGTATCTGCAATTAGTGTGCACCTAGAGGCTTGTCTTATGAAAGTCTTCTTTTGATTTGATGAAAGGTCAGGTGGCATATATTGATCATGTAAATATGCATATATCTCTTGATACCAATTATATTCAAGTCCTACTATTACGCAAACATATTATAAAGTTGGTATCTCATATGAAGGTACCATTAGTTGTTCTACTACTAACTCAAACTAAGTTCCATTGTTTGGCATGTCAAGGAGAGATCCCATAGTTGTCATTGAATCTACAGCTCGGTAATGTGCCTAGAGAATTTGCTCTTGAATGTGATGTTGGTGAAATATGGTTTTAATTCATCTATCAACTACTTATAAGGTGTCAGATTTTCATCTTTGGTTTCATAATCATCATTGACATGATTTATAATGAGTTGAGAGTCACCATATACTTGCAGGTCCTTTATTTTACAATGCACTATTTTTTGAAGTCCTATGACCAAAGCTTCATACTCGGCTATGTTGTTTGTGCATGTGAAGCTTATTTTGAATGACTTAGGAATGGAATCACCTTAAGGCATGATAAAAGTAATTCTCACCCCTTCTCTATGGTTTGTATGTGATCCATCAAAGAATAATTTCCATTAGTTAGATACTGTGACTATAAAGATAGACTCATTTGGAAAATATATCAACATATGATGGTGGTCTATCATTGGTGCTTCTATCAATTGGTTTGCAATAATTTTCCCTTTGATAGGTTTCCTATCAATATATTCAATGTTGAATTCACTAAGGATCATTACCCATTTAGCTAACCTTTCGGTCAATATGGATCTGCTTAAAAGGTACTTGAGTGGATCGAATTTTGCAATGAGATGGATCTTGTGACTAATCATGTAGTATCTTCACTTTTGGGAGGCAAATACCACTACTAGGCATGCATGCTCAATTGTAGTGTAATTAAATTTATAACCTACAAGGGTTCTACTAATGTAATAGATTGGTCGTTCTTTCCCTTGATCATCGTGTTGCACTAAAAGAGCACCCAAAGTTGAGTTGGTGGCTAATATATACAAGAGTAATGGTCTTCCATGGACTAGTGGTATCAAAACTAGTGTTGTCAATAGATAGTCTTTCAAAGCTTGAAATGCCTCTTGGCATTGTTTTGACCATTTGAATGTAACACCTTTCTTCAAAAGGTGTTGAAATGGATGGCACTTATCTACCAACTGTGCTATGAAGCATCGAATGGAATGAAGTCGACCTTGTAGAATTCTAAGTTATTTAAGTGTTGGTGTTGTTGGTATTTCTAAGATGGTTTTCACCTTTGCAGGATCTACCTTGATTACTCTATTTGATACTATGAATCTTAACATCTTTCCAGTTGTTACACCAAACACACACTCCTTTGGATTTAATATTACCTTGTATTGTTCCAATCTGTAGAATATTTTTGCCAAGACCTCTAAATGATTTGCTTTGGTTTGTCATTTTTCTAGGATATCATCGACATCGTCTTCTATGAAATCAGGTATCATATCATGAAAAAATATGGTCAGAGCTCTTTTATATGTTGCTCCTACATTTTTGAGACCAAAGGGCATTACATTCCAGTAGTAGGTACCCCAAGGACAAGTGAATGTTATTTTAGCTTGGTCTTTTGGTGCTATTCCAATCTGATTATAACCAGAAAAATTGTTCATAAGTGATTGCATTTTATTTCCTGTTGTAACATCTACAATCATATCAATATTTGGGAGTGGGAAATCATCTTTAGGACAAGCCTTATTAAGATCTCTAAAACCTATAGAGATCTGGATGCCCCCAGAGTGTTTAGTCACTGGGACTAAATTGGAAATCCACTCTGAATAATCGATACATCTGATGAAGCCCACATCTAATAGTTTATGCAGTTCGATCTTGACTAGTAAGGCTATATGAGGATGTATTTTTCTCATTTTTTTCTTGTATGGCTTTACTCCTGGTAAGAGAGGTAAGTGATGGAGGACCAACTCGAGGTCCAATCTTGGCATATCTGCATAAGACCATGCAAAATTGATAGGTCTTTACTTGAAGAAGTTGATGAAGTTTTATTTCTCCATGGAGTTTAGAGATTTTGCTAGATGAATCTTTTTTATATTTTATAAATCTCCAATGTTGACTTCTTATGTTTCCTCCATAAGAAGTGATGATTGTTCTCTATCAATGGGAAGATCATCCAGTCTTCCTCTAGTCATTGTTTATGTCTCCTCAAATTCATCTAGATTCGAGGATGAGCTAGCCTCGCCAAGTATGTTGTTCTGTCCAAGTCAATTGCAAATCCTGCCTTATGATCTCCATAGGGAAACCCTTCTCTAACACCAAGGAATTCTAGGATAGCCTTGTCATTCTTGAACCAATCCAGATTTGGTGAGTCCTCTTGCCCCCAATCAATTAGATGTGAGTGTACAAGGGGTAAATATTTTCTTCTACCTAATGGATAATTATCTTCCACAATGAAAACCTAGTTGTTCTAGACCTCTTTGTTTTTAGGTTCGATGGAGATGGTTGCTACCATTTCCTCCCTTCACTAATTGCATTGATTGTGTAATCGTATGCAACTTCGGTATAGTTGGTTGTATTGTCCTGTCCTTATGATTTAGATGCTTGTCCTTGATTATGCTTCACCAAAGGATCTTTATATATGATATGTGCCTAGTTTTATGATCCTTTATCTGTATCTACTGTTACATCACCTTGATCTATCAGGTCCTGGATGATATTCTTGGGCTTGTAACAACTAGATGTTTTGTGTCCCTTAGAGCAATGATAATCACAAAAATCATTGTCATTCCACCAGGTTGGTTTGAATGGGCCTAGCTCATGTGGTCTTTCTTCTAGAAATGTTATCATGTTTGTTTATATCAACTTCTTTAGAGAAACATCAATAGGTTCCCCCAAAGGTGTGAAATTTCTCTTTGGTGTCGTATTTCTTGGAGGTCTAACTACATTATATTGGACTGCATTGGTAGTGGTTGTAGTTGCATTATTTGCTTGCGACTTATTCATATTTTAGTTTGATCCTTGTAATGATAGTGTGGGTTGAGCTCTATTGACCACTCTTGCATCAACCACACCATCATTTGTAACATTCTTGTTCCTTGACCAAAATTTGGGTTTATCTGCACTTGCATTGGTATTAGGTACTCTTGCATCTTTACCATTTTTTATGATACCTTGTTCCAACAATCCCTTCTCACATTTGAGACCTTTTTTTATGATATCCTTGAATGTATCAAAACATTGCATTTGCAAAGGATATTTGACTGGTGGAAGGAGATTATTACTGAATATGTCCACTTGTTCTACCTTTGGTATATTTCTTGGATACCTTCTATACAATGACCTCCATCTTTGCAAGAACATAGCAAAGGTCTTTGTTTCCTTCTACTTTGTGGTGCACAAATCTATCAAGCTCACTAGATTATCTATATTATGATATAAGTTTGAGATAAACTGATAGACATGTAAAGCATTGAGAGGGGGGGTGAATCAGTGATAGCAAAAACAATACCACTTTAAACACATACCGGTAAAGACACTTAACCAGTTTACTAAATACTATGCATGCAACCCAAAATGATATTAAAGCATCCACAATAAGTAAAACATCCACCATAACACAATTTTTTATACATGGAAAACCTAATTGGGAAAACCCAGGGTGAGATGGGACTCACAAGTAAACTATCTGCAGTAATAGGTAATTGACCGGTTAAGGTCTACAAAAGTGCTCTACTAGGAGTGAATCTTATTAAATATCCCAAAGCTCTGTTAGGAGCTATACCCTGTTAAAGGTAGTACCCTATTAGGAGTAACCTTGATAGAGGATTTCAAATCCAAACTAATGGATCACCTTGTTAGAGCTTACCCGGTTAGGGGATTTGACTGTTGTAGTGATTAGAAAATAACATTTGGTGTGATCTAGAAGTAGCACAACTTTCTTGAATAGATCCTCTTCTGCTCACTCAAAACTACGTCACCAACATATTCTATAACGCCTTCAACAACTCAACACTTCTATTTCACATCATAAAAATGGTTCATCATAATGTCATTATATAGACATTAGATTTCATGTTGGCTCAGGAATCATATCACAATTTCCTAAGTGCAGTGTATCTGGACAATTTAACATAACTCATCACAGATTGTCGCCAAATATATCGGTTAGGGATAACTCATCATGATCGGTGATAACTCATCACACAATCAATGAAATTGGTTGGAACACTGATACCGGTTAAGAGTTAACCTCTTCCAACTCAGAGACCGATTGTCCTTCATTTTCTTCTTTGAAGAGATCCATTGAATCTCCAAGTTGATGTCAAGTCATTCCTGCATATACTTGTTGTCTACATATACCGGTTAGACACCCTCTAAACCATTTGGACTTTACTATACATATAATACTAGTTTTGCAATACAAAGACTTAGGATTAATACCGGTTTGTCTTAACTAAGATGACTAATACAATATGGACATGTGTGTGTGTATACATGTGCCATCAATGACAACACATGAAGTCATCCATTACAATCATCATCAAGCAAACATAAATAGCTCTGCTAGCTCTCCCCATGAAGTAGTTTTAGGTGTAGATATGAGAACCATTCTAATGCGGGCCCTCCAAGACTCTTAGGAAATAGTCTTAGTAAATGTGTGTCTTCGTGTGCCACTTCTATGCAAGATGTAAAAAATTCTCTTATATGATCTCTTGGATCACCCTTTCCTTTGTATTTATCAAACTTAGGTGTCTCAAAGTATGGAGGAAAGGGTGGAATATATAGATATCTATCATAGGGATAAGGCCTGAGATCTTCCAATGTGTAGCTTTTCTTGTCCTTGCTTGCTTGTATGCTCACCATTTGATTTTGTAATTTTTGAACTTGTTGAGCTAAAACTTTTATTTGTGTCAAGGGTATGTCTAATGTATATATGCTTACAACATATGGTGAAGAGGTGGTGTATATCGGTGTTGTTGAATATGGTTGACTTTGCACTGTATGGAAACCACTACTAGGTGTTGTGAAGTAGGTAAACCGAGCCACTGTGTTAGCTTGAGTAGACCCAAAGGGTTGGTATGTCCATGTTTTATCCCTTGGCTACTAGTTGCAAATCTCGTTGATACTGATGTAGGTGCTTGTGGAGTACCAATGGTTTGTGAATTGAACATGGGAATTGATTGGAACCTTGTTTAAGTAACCCCTAATATTGGTGTAGAACTTATAGCTGCTTGTGTTGTGTTTAACTAAGTTGGAACCATTTGCATGCTTGGAGCAACACTTTGTGTAGAAGTTATTGTTGTAGATGTATTGGACATTTGTGTTGTATTTAGGTTCAATGTCACTCTTGGTGGCATTATTGTGGAGATGTCTAATTTAGGAGATAGATTTGATCCATTTCGAATCAAGAGAGATAGATACTTGTCTCTATTGTTGTTGATAAGGGCATTGATCGCCATTAAGACTTGAGGGTCTTTTTGAGATGCCTCTATTTCCTCTTGTGTTAACCTTGTTTGCAGTTCCTCTATTGTTGGTAATCTATTAGGATCTGTTGGTATCAAAGACCTATTTCTTGATTGAGAGCTTGAGCTTCCAGGTGTGTTCATGTTCCATGTTGGGTTATAGTATGGGTCCTTGTTCGGATCCATCTTATCCTTTGCCTTTTGTGATCTTATTAATGTCATGTTATCTTGAATCCTATTACTCACTATGATCTTCTAAATGTAAATGGTAGGTTGAGATGGATGCAAGACTTAACTATTATGCAATCTATGAATGGTGACACTCTTCTAAGATTACTAGCAAGGAATATTTGCAATAAGTTTTTTGACAAATTGTCAAAATTCTTCCTATTCTCTTTATTTCTTGGTTTATTTTGCTAACTTAGTATCAAGGTGGACATATTTCTGGATTTCATTGTCTATGATGGTTTCTACTTATTCATATTGTGGGAGATCAATTCTTACTTCTTAAGCAAGGTTTTTCAAATCATCAATTATCTATAATTGATCATTGTCTAGTCCAAGATTAGGTTGTTCGAATGGAAAATCACCATCTCCTTTTAGACCCATGCAAAGGATATGTTCTTAAGACTTCTATGATGAAAAGGACTATGACAAATGAAGACTATGCAAACTGATTTGGGTACTAAGATGTGTGATGTAAGGACTTTATCCTAAGAGGGGTGTGAATGATGGACTTTTACTCTCCTGATTGTGAAGATTTATGCAAGATGTGGATGATAAACTTAGGCTATACATTCCTATATGTGTGAGGACCTATGATCACATGAAGCACCATTTCTTCCATATTCTTGAATGTTGGAAAAATTTGTTGAACTGGTTGGATGTAAATACTTTGGTGTTCTCTTGAATTTTAGACCCTTGATTGTTGCGTTGATAAACTTTTGATGTTTGTATGAAAAACTTGGTTATTCTCTTAAATTTTTTACTCTTGAGTGTTGAGTTGAGAAAATTTTGATTAATGTTCATATAAAAAAACTTGGTTGATATTCCACTTTGAAATTTTTTATCATGTAGCAAATGATGAATACTAAGAGGGGGGGTGAATTAGTATACCAAAAAAACATTGCACTTAAACACTTAAACAGTCTAAAGATAAACTGGTAAAATAGTTTAACAAACAGATCGGTTATCACACATGCAAACCAAAATGCAAATAAAGCATTCACCCACAAAAGCAATACAACCATAACACAAGATATTTGATGTGGAAACCCAAATGAGAAAAACCACGGTGAGATAGAACTCACAAATCACTATTTGCAAAATAGAAACTAGATCGATTAAGGTCAAACCGGTTAAGGTCTTACAATGTTCTTCACCAGAACAGATCCTGTTAGGAATCTCAATCTCTATTAGGAGATAAGTCCGATCAAGGACTACCTTGCTAGAGGATTTTAGATTCACAGAGGTGAACCACCTTGTTAGAGGATTTTACAAAAGGCTTGTGGGCCTACCCAGTTAAGGGCTACAGACTTGTCAAAGATGTGAGTAATCAACAAGTGTTTGATCTATCTAATAGCACAGACTACTCAGTTAGATCCTTGATAGCTCGTTCTTAATGCAATCTTGCATTACTTTAGTCTTCTACACATTTATATTCTTTTCAACTCCTCAACCACCTTAAACCCTAGCCACAACATAAACCCTTTCAGCAACAACCTAAAACCCTAGACATGATGTCCTTTTAAAGGAATATGATTTCATGTCAGTCCAATAGGATTACATTTCAATTTCCTAGGTTCAATGAATCTAGACATACTCAGTAACATGACACAAGAAGCACCGCCAGTGTGTCGGCACCGTCAAACAATCGATGGATTGATAACTCATCACAAAATGTCGATTGGTAACTCATCACAGAGTATTACCGGTTCATACAAAAATCTGATTGCTAGTTTGACAAAAATGAAGACTGGTAGAAATGTGTTATGCCGCTTTAATCCCTCGTACCGCTTGAGGTCAACATGTCGCTTTAGATCGGTAAACACATTCCGCAAGACATCAATAGTCTAATGACTATAATACAACATACCTGCAACATACCGGTTGAAACAAATACCGGTTGGGCTCTAACTCATACATATAAAGAGGATCTTAATGCAAGTGTGTGTCCATCAATGACAATCACAACATAAACATCAAAAATGCCAACAATAAAGACATAGCTAACACATCAAAAATAATAATAGCATAGAAAGAATACTTGTTTAAGGAACTTTTTCAAATTCTCATGAATGTTGGAGTCTTTTCAAAACCCCTTTTTATTTTCGTTGTAATTGGTCAATTGATTCCACAAGTAGAAGACTCTCCTAAGGTCAAAAGGTCAAAAATATTGACACAACCCACATCTTGATACTCCATCAGCTCAAATAGCCCTATCACACCCTAAGGTGCGCCCATTTTTTTGCCTTTGTCCAGAAATTAAACCAAAGAGGATTGCTCCTCAATTGGCTTGTTATCATGGGAGATATATGGTGAGTGTCTTGGGGGAGGATTCTTCTCCACCCTTACACTTTGATAATAAAGTGTCTAGTTACTGACTCAGTTGGGCTTCTAATTTCTAAGGTGTTTAATCAGGCTTCCATTCGGGCGGGTATAGATCCAACAAATTTAATCATCGCTATGCTATTCTAGCACCTGTTGCTTACAATTTTCTTTACAAACACATTTATTTTATAGTGGCTCAGATTACTTGGCTTTAGTTGTTTCTACTTTAGGTTGTTCCCTCTCACTTGGCCTTATGGGATACTTGGGAGGCAAGCCTTCCTAATGCAGAATTGAAAGAAAGCATAAAAGAGGTGGGTCTGGAATTTTGATCACCTAGAAAAGGGGAGAGCATATACCTATCACCTCGAAGACACAAAGAGCAGCAATTCTTTTTAACCTTCATCACAAAATTTTCTAACTATTAGAGATGTTGCTCCAAAATACATGGTGTTAATTTTAGCCAATATTGCAATGGTGAGATTTGTGTTGTTCTTAAAAATGAAATGTTTGTCTAGACTACCCCTACAAATAAATCAAACATTGTTAGCACATGGTGGGCTCTCCATCCTAATTTTTCTTCTCGGTTACAACTTTTTTGTTTGCAGAAATAGAAAGAAATCTGATAGAAGAATCAAAACAGAATCTATCTAACCTATCCTAGAAATTGTGAATTAACCTCTATGCAATTGAGAACTACTATCTAATCAAATGTGAATTGATATAATATCAATTATGAATTTATGTATAAGAAAATGTGAATTACTATCAAGTCAATTGCGCATTAGTTAAAACCTACAACTTTGAAAATTTTCTAAATAGTAGAAAAAGATGGAAGAGAGAAGTTTTCGTTTTCAATGAAGTCATTCCAGATGAGGTTTCCCGTTACTGCGATATCATCATAAATGTTGAATTTGTCTAGGATTTTGTTTATGGTTTGACGGTATGAAACCATGGCCTCTCCCTCTTCAAATTCTTGAAATTGTCTTTCTACTTTGATAAGCCATTGATAGGCTTTTAATTGTCTGTTGTGTTGTTTCCTCATCATTGCACCTAAAATTTTGAAAGTTACCTTGCCTTCCATGGAGTTAGAAGCATTTCATGTCTAAAAATGAACTTTTACAGAATCATGAAAGATTGATGGATTAATCTCGCAAAAAGATTTAAAGCCAAAACGACATCAAAAAAATTAAATTTTGGGTTAAGCCTGCAATTGCACATTAGTTTAAGCAATTGCGAATCAAAATGATGTCAAATGTGAATTGGGATGACATCAATTGAGAATTTATGTGATGGCAATTGCACACTCTATTTTCTGTATGGACTTGCAAATCAGAAAATCAGATTTGTATGCGGGTTCACATCGGGTTCACCAAATGTTCTCATGCTTGAAAGTCATATGAGATAATTAGGAAATAAGGACGATCACAAATCCTTAACTAATAAAAAAAAACTCAAACATAAACCAATAGAAATTAGATGCAAGAATTGAAAGCTTTAAACAAATTCAAACTCCCTATTCCAAATTTGTGCTTCCATTGTTGGTGTAGGTGGCTTTAAGGTATTGCAATAAATTCTTGCATACATTGGGAATTGCTTTAAAGAGTGTGATCTAGACTAATTTGTGAAAATGATGTTGTTTATATAGATTTTCAACATAGAAGGGGTGAGGATTTGAACTCAAGTCCTGATTGATAGTCAATTGAGATTGATTAATCAATGAACTGGTCATGATTGATTTGTTAACTTATTTAATTAATCTTTTAACAGGGTTGATTGGAGAGTGAACTCAATTGATTAACTAGTAGACTGAATAGACTAGCTAGTTGACTGAATAGATGAATTAGAAGACTGAATGATTGGAGAGATAAGTGGATTAATTAATTAATCAGAAAAAGTTGATTTGGAGTGAAAAGGGGTGATTGAAGAGTTAACTAATTAGTCAACTGATTTGATCAATCAAATATGATTTCAACATGTGCTATAGGATTTTGAAATTGAATTTGATTTTCATTTTCAATTTGGATTTGAATTTGCACTTTTGAATGCTAAAATGCACATGAAATTTACTGAAATTTATTGAAATTCAGATTTGGTGAAATGTGACTTTGATGATTTGGAATTAGATGAAATTAATTGAAATTTGAATTTGGGGAATTGGGGGGAATAAATAAATTAATTTAAATAATTTAGATGAAAATATTTAAACATTAGAAATGGAATTAATTAAATAATAAAGATTATTTAATTAAGTAATTAATCATAATTAATTAAATAATTAATATTTGAGAAAGGTGTTAACTTGATTAATTAATTAAGGAATAGAAATTGAATGATTAATAAGATGGAGAATGATGGTTGAGTCAGTTTAGAAGGATAATTAACTTAATTAAATAATTAAATATTACTTAATTAATTAGGATGAATAATTAGTGTGTGGATAATGAGACATTTTTAGGTGTGTACAGTAATAAATCATCAATAATCCATGTCATAAGTATATCAATTCTAACATCAATTTGTCCAACTCAATAAAATACAACAATAATCATGTCCTGTAATACATGAGCAACAAGGATCACAGGAATGCATCCATACACACAAAGCAGCAAAATATACCACACATAAGGAGTCAAAACATAGTCTAACAAGCCAAAGTAACAAGTCTTAGATGCAAGGCATCGAGGGGAACTACAATTTCACTTAAATACATCAGTTGGAGGGTCCCCTTTTCATAACGAGACTAGCCCCTTTTACCTGCTACTAGCAAGCAAGAGGTTTATTTGGTTTACCACATTATTATAGTGGTTAAGACTTGCCTTTTGGCCCCCCATGCGATATTGTGATTACCGCTTTGTTTACCGCTCTATCGCAATAGTCCAAAGCCCTAATGAAGTCCCCTTTGTAGTATGGCGATGGTTGCTAGTGCCTTATCATTATTGCAGTGGATTGAAAAGAAAGGTTGTTCCTTCTAGTGGTATTGCAATGATAGTGGTGGGGCCCAGAGAGTTGTTTATCACGCTACCACCCAGTGGTGGGATCGTGGTAGGTTTCCCTTTGTGATTATGGAAGCCGGTGGTGGGAGTTACAAAATATGTTATCGCGGGGTTGGAGCGATTATGGCTAATCGCCACTTGACCCCTATGATATTGTGATAGGCCCCTAGCAGTGAGAAAGTAAGGTACCACAACCCCACGACCATTTGAGGGCAGCATTTTTTCCCCCTGCAAGATGGCGATAGACTTAGCAGTGGCGGAGTAATGGTTAACATGATATTGCAGTGACTAAAGAATATCTTTGTTGCTGTACCGCGGTAAGGTTGTTTAGTTAATATGGATGAATTTTATGGTGCAATCTCAACCGTCCATCTGTGTGTGATGGAGGAAGAGCTAGTGGCTTGAATTTAATCCTAAAGTGGACATTGAATTTTAAATTGATCCCCGAGGGTGTTTGTCGCCTTAATGCATCAAAAATCAGTTTCTGACCTCATTGCTTACCCAAATCAGATCCGATCTACTTCAACCAATTTTAGAGGGTTGAGGGACGATCGCCATTACTTTTTCATGGCTTTGTAGACGTTTCTGTCAGTCGCCCATGCCCATTTATTGCAGATAGAATATTTTTTGGGTCTGACAGAAGACATCATACGCCATCAGAATGTAGGGATTCTCCCTAATTTTGGGGATTGTTTCTCTTCACCAATTCTATAAGATTTCTTCAAACATCTAACATCGGATCAATCAGTCTGATCTGATTTCTCTTCCTCTATAACCTAACCCTAGTTGGTTAGGGTTTTTAAACCTAAGGTTCCATCTAAGTTGCATCTAATCTATAAAGGAAAATTTGTAACGTATTCAAAGGGTTCTTCTCCCTTTTCTCTATAGAATTCTATGACTTTTGTAATTGCAACTGCCTTGCCTTTATGTTAATAAATCATCTATCTTACCTTATCTCTATTTTTTAATATATTGTTTTTCCCTGTTTCACCTTTTATTCTACAATCTTTATTTTCTTATCTTTGGATTGCAATTTGTGTTAAAATTGCATGTATGTGTTATCTATGGATATATCTCAATCCCTCTCAACATCTAACTAGGTTCTAACCTTCCTATTTTATTTGGAGATAGTTGTTAGATTGAGGTTTGTGTGTGCTTTTGGGTGGTTTATTGATGTTGTGTGCACTTACAGGGAGGGAAAGAAACATATTTCAATCTAGTTACATCACCCCCATTTCCCTTTTAGTATTCCTTCTCTCTTTTCCCCTTTAAAATCATTAGAGTAGTCTTTACAAGTGTTGGGTTCATCCAACACCGTACCCAAATTGGAAAGGAAGTTGGCGTTCTCTGAAGATTCAACCTCACATGTGCAAGGTCCCACACTTGGAGGTTGTTGAGCATTAGTGTTCAACAAGGGTGCAAACTTTTGTGAGAACGAGAACCAAAGGCATGGATCATCGACTTTGGATATTATTGGTGATGGAGACAAGTTTGTTAACCTTGAAAATTATGATGGTTGATCAATAAAGTTTGCAGAAGAGGAAGTTGCACAAATTTATGGAAAAGGAAGCATCTCTATTGATGGTAAACATAAAACTAATGATATTTACTATGTTAAAGGTCTGAAACATAACCTATTAAGTGTAAGTCAAATGTGTAGCAAAGGCTATAAGGTCGTATTTCATGAGAATAGATGTGAAATTAGAAAGGGAAGCTTCATAATATTTGTTGCAGAAGGCGCATGAACTAATGGAAATGTATTCTACATAAAGGACAATAATAAAGGTAATTGTTTGCAAGCACAAGTCTATAATCAGACCAAGGAGGTAGCTATGACTATGGCTAGTCCTACTATTATAATAAAGATGAATATCTTATAAGAGAATGGTTGGGAAAAGATGGTAGAAGAATGATTGAATCATACAAAGGAAAGCAAGACAACAGAACCAATGCCTAACCCTATTAACAAGAATTGGGTAGAAGACAATCAAAATGGAGCTGGTAGAGAAAAAGTCATGAATGAAGCAAGGAATACTAATTAAATTGTTTCCCCTTAGATCCAAAACAAATGTGTCCAGGAGATCTCATACTCAAATAAGGTACTCATCAACTTTCAATGGTAACTATTTTTTATGTAGTATGATTGGGCATAGAGATAGCGAATGTAGAAATCAAATCAGGTCTCAATTATTTAATGACCAATGTTACATTTATAACTAAGTTAGTCATAAGGCTAATAAGTGCAGAAGTGGAATAATAAGGTCAAATAGGTGAAATGTTCATTCTTTCAATGCACATTGTTATACTTGTAGAAATATGGATCATTAAGCTATTGAGTGTAAAAGAGTTATCAAAATAAGTGGGAGGACTTGAATAGATATGAATATTAGAACAAATAGAAGTGCTTATCAATAAAGTCTGGTATGTAACAAACTTGAACACACTTCCAAATTTTGTAGAGAAAAAATGAGAAGAATGGTTTGACAAATAAGATTGATATTAATATAGAAAAGGAGAAAATGCAAAAGATATGGGTGAAGGAATTGAATGAAAAGGTAGAGGACAAATGTGAGGATGGATCCACACTCTCTAGTGGTGTTGATTCTTCTTCCAGTAATTGATAGTATGCATTGTCTGAGGGAGAGCGAAATTAAAATATTACGACCCCTCATGTGGTTTGTTGTTGAAGATGTTTTCAACATGGGTGGTCTCCTAGATGTTGTTGGGTTGAAGCAATTCCAAAATTCAATGCAAGCATGATGAGGAAGAAATGACTACAGATAATGTTCAAAAAATTTGATGATAGAAAGGGAAGGTGTATCTTTCCAAGGGGAGCTATTTGGCTCTTCTTTTGATTTTTTTTGGATCGGTGGTGTTTCTAACCTCAAGGGAGCAGCTAAGGATGAGATTTTTTAGATATCCCTATTAGGAGGAGTAATATCATCTCTTGATAAATTTTAGATGTGTTGTACTCATTGGGAGAAAGAGTTTCAATTACAAGAAGAACTATTCAAAGTTGTGTTTTTTTGTCCTTGATGTCAAAGGGGGAGAAAATTTAGTATGGTGCCCTTTGTTCTTGATGTCAAAGGGGGAGATATATACCCATGGATTTGAGTTGTCTTTCCTATCGGTAGCACACATATGTTGCCATCAATGACAAAGGGGGAGAAAGTTGGAAACTTGAGTTGTTGTGCCTAGTTGTCATTGATGTGAACCTATCTTGTATTGTCATTGATGTGAACCTATCTTGTATTGTCATTGACGTTAACTTGTCTTGTATTGATATGGAACTAAGAATAGTATAGTAAATGTCAAATGTTTCAATATGGAGGAAAGAGTATTTATATTTTGATATGGAGAAAAGAGTATTTATGTGTTCTAGTATTACAACTTGTGTTGTTGAAGAAAGATGGTGAAGTGGAAGTCTCAATATGCAGCAAAGAATATTTATATACTATTGATACTATTGATTTGTCTTGTGGAAATATTGGTGTATTTCTAGAAGGATGATACAATGGAAGTTTTTATATGTAGGAAATGATTTTTAATATCTCAGTGGAAGAATGCCTTGTATTCCTCCGACATGTGGAGATTATATGCTATGGTTCTACATATGATGTCTATACTCTACTTTGTGTACATTGCACTATCTGTTTTGTTGATGCTATATGGCTCAATTGGCTGAGTTGATTACTGTTGTTTCTGATAGTAAGTTTTTCTATCAAAAAAAGTTTAGAAAAGGCCTGGTGGATTTTGAATATGTGGATTCTAGTGCTACATCTTGAAGGAATTATTCATGTGGTCTATGTAGTATTCTACTTCAATTATCAAGTGGCAACTTGATTGACAAGTGAAGTTATGATATTATGAGTTCCACGTATCAGTTGTTTTGGTCTCTAATTGATTTTAATGTTATATTCAACTTGGACCATATTCTTTTGGTTCAGGTTTTCTTTGGAGGATTATATGACTAATGTTTTGGGTCTCATTGTAGCGTGTGTAGATCTAAATTTATTTTCATGCATTGGAGAATGTTTTTAGGCCAACTGGTTGGTGTGCTTAATTGTTCATCTACACATTTCATTTGATGTCAACTTTGGAGGATGTATTAGTGTTTGTTCTCACCAGAATCATTTGAAAATGTTGTATTGAAATGTTTTTAGGTCCTCTCAATCTTCTGAAGTGGACTAAATTTGATATTTTAGGTCAAGATGGCCAAATTTATGTAATAATTTTTATTCTATTTATGTCTAACCTAGTTAAGGGTTTTTTAAGATTAGCCTTGTATATTAAAGAGTGTGGATGTATTAGTAAGTGTGTGGAGTGATTTGTCAAAAGTGTGAAATATCTGCAAGCAAATTTTGGATCGGAGATGTGCGACAAACTATTGTGAAGAGCTTTGATGATAATATTCTCAACATGATAGAGTTCAGAGATTGTGTTTTGGAAGAAGATTAGTTTTATTTGATATTGATCACTTGACATAGTAGTTCAAGATCAATTTTATGATTAGGAGATCTTGTTCATTCCAATTCATCTATTTGTTTCTTCATCAAAAGATAGTGAGTCTCTTGGCAGCTTTTTGTATCTTTCCTTGAAACAATGAGTTTCAGTCTTGCAAGTTATTCATATCTTTCCCTAAGGTTGTGTGCCTTAGTTTTGTAAGTCCTCTCAGGATAAGGGTGTTATGGAGGCAACATTATAACAATTTATATTTATATTGTGAATTTGATTCTCGTTGTGGTTTTTCCATGATTGGGTTTTCCACATAAGTATAGTGTTCATGTGTTTGTTGTGTTTCATACTTTTATAATTTATTATTGTTGAAATTATGTGCTTGTGATTCAAATTTTAAAGAGAAATATTCAAGTATTTGAAGGTTCAGACTGATTCACCCCCACCTCTCAGACTTGTGGTGTGTTCAACAACAAGCTCTAAGATCAATATGGTATTCTCCAAATCTTATCAAGATGTTAGCTTCAAAGCTCAATTTTCAAGTGTAATTGTCTTGAAAGTTTAATATTTTGAAATTTTAGTTTTGATTATGGTTTTGGTTTTGACAATTTTATTTTTGAATAGATTCAAACAACAAGATAGATAATGATACTCACAACATGGAAAGACAAAAAGCACATTAACAACTCAAGATCCACAAAGATAATAGATTTTCTTGTTTGTTTGTTTTTAATTTGTTATTTTAAATTATTTTTTATTGAATATGCAAACACACACAAGAAATGAATGCAAAAGTACAGAAAATGGTGTTGAGGTGGAGACTAGGTCTGCAACCAAGGGATTTTAGAGGTTTCAGGCAAAATGATCGACCTATATTTCATTCTCATCCTTCCTTTAGCACGTGGTCGAAACCTAAATGGGTTTGGGAAGATCATAACATAGTTTACCCACCTTCACAGTCACAATCAGATAATAATGGGTGGAATCAAGGATTTGGGTGGAGAAGGAATGACATTCATGGGGCCTCGAATGGTTTTAATAGTTTCCTAGACAACTTGAAATCAGATTGGAAGAGGGTTTGGGACAAGGAATGGTGACCAAAGAAGATCCATAGAACCGATGAACCCAAAAAAGTCTAAGGCATCTCAGACAAATGGTAAAAAGCTTTTGTTCTTCCTGGACAATCGTAGTCATAATGACTTTGTCTCTTTGCTTAAGGCAAAGGGTTTTTTCATGAAATGGTTTTGGGAGTGGCTCGCTTTCAATCGAATTAAGTAGTGGTGCATGAAAAAATGGTCGTTTAAGGTAGAGATAAAGACTATATTGAATGGATTCTTCCTTGTGATTGTAGAGAGTAATGATAATAAGCACTAGGTTTTTAATAATGGACCCTTTTTCATGGGGGGTAAGGGTTTGTATGTTAAAGAATGGGAACCCAACTTCAATCCTCTTAATGCTCACATTGAAGAGGTATTGATTTGGCTAAGACTTTATAATCTCTCGAGGGAATACTAGAATGAAGAGACCTTTATGACTATTGGTAACAAGTTGGGTTTTTATATTAAATCAGATGAAGCAATAGAAGAAAAGTTTTTCAATATGTATGCACAAATCTGTATTAGTTGGAAGCCACACTTCCCCCTATCTTCCATCATAGAGATCAATACTAATGAAGGGTGTTGGACTCAACAAATTGAAATGGAGGGAGTAATGGAGCGATTTAAGATTTGTAACCAAAATGGGCACATGGAGCAGGTATTCTTAGTTGGACCTAAGGGTAAACTAGGAGAATCAGATGCAGAAGCTTTAAAAATTCAAGCACTACATGGGGAGAAGCATGTTCGACAGGATCAAACTCTGGGGGAGGGAGCCCCACAACCGACTAGGTCGGTGAAGGAGATAGAGGGTGGCAATATGACACAAATGATTTCAAGTGCAGATGGATCTATGGATCATGGGACTGGTCAGGTCATGAGCCAAGTTGAGGCAGCCCATCTAGTGGAAGAAGTGTTGAACAAGGTGGACCAAGCAATGGAGGTGTTAGAAGCAGACAGAAAGTCCCAGCATAAGGATCAGGACAATGTAGAGGGTGCCCATTTAGAGAAGGATAGGGTGAAATATAAGGTTGAAGGGGAGGTGGGTGAAGTAAATTTAGATTTTGATACTATGTCTTGGGAAGATGAAGGAGATGAGTGGGGTTTTAAGGAGGAAGAAGATATTGTGGATTTGTGAACCATTAACCAAACTGATTCACAGATATTGAAAGCTCATTTGGGAGAGAAAGAAGAAAGGGGTAGGAAACCTAATCGAGTTAAGATAGCGAAGGGGCAAAGAAAACTAATAGTAGGGAAGGGTTGACCCTTCCTGAAGAGAAATGAAACTCATTAGCTGGAATGTCAGGGATGCAACACCCATGACAAGCGGTGTTTGATCAAGTGTGGGCTATATCAAATGAAGCTGAATTTAGTTCTCTTACAGGAAACTAAGTTATGCATGGAAGAGACAAGAAGTTTGTTGCATAGCAGGAAGGTGTGAGCAGGGATTGTTTTGGATGCTATTGGCTCTGTAGGTGGTCTTGGACTTATTTGGAATCAAGTCTCTTTGAATGTTGCATAACTTGTGAACTCTCAATCTTGGAAATTATGCAAGGTACAATCTTTCAGTTTAAACTATGATTTTTTTGTTTCTATGGCCCTGTCAAGGCCTGTTTACAACCTGCAGTTTGGAATCAGATCTCTCTTGTTTTGCAAAATTTAGTGGATGAGCTAGTCATTTTGGGTAGTTATTTTAATGCAACCCTCAAGATGATGGATAAGAAAGGGGGAAGAGTGGATTTTAGTAGCTCACAAGTTGCATTTTAGAACTTTGTTTCTAGGAATGGGTTGAGGGAGATTAAGACTAATAGTGGAGTCTTTACTTAGACCAATAGAAGATGGGGTCCAGGACATATTGTGGAAAAGTTGGATAGGTTTTTCTTGAGAGGCAATTGGGATGATAAATCATTGTTGTTTGAAGCTGACATAAAGCCTTTAACTGCTTCTGACCATTTTCCAGTGGAACTACTTGTCCTGCTTGATTGTGCTCTGATTACATGCCACTTCAAATTTGAAAAAATGCAGTTATAGGATAGAGGTTTATGAGATTTAGTCAAGCAATGGTGGGAGGAGGCTCCGGTGTTGGTGGGAACACATGCTTTCAATTTTTTTTTTAAATTGCAGTTCTTAAAAGATAAGTTGAAAGAGTGGAACAAAGTTAAATTTGGGAATATTTTTGTGGACAAAGTTACCCTCAAGTCAGAGCTAAGTGTGATTCAAGAGTTCATCATAAATCGGGGTATAACAACAAATATTTTTAATAGAGAAAAGGTGTTGAAAACAAAGTACAATGAGATTATTTTTAGGGAGGAGGTGTATTGGAGACAAAAGTTTTGGGAATGTTGGTTGAAAGAAGGAGATCAAAACACAAAGTTTTTTCATCATTCTGTGAAAGCTAGGAGATCATGGAATAAAATCACTTCTATTAAGAGAAGGGACAATTCCATTTTGGATAATTCAGAAGCAATTAATAAAGAGGCCATGGAATTTTTCAGTGAACTATTGACATGCAATGAGGAGCTTAATGGTATACGACAAAACATTTTTCTTTCCAACATTCCCAAGGTCATTTTTGATAGTCAGAATTGAACTCTATACAGACCGGTCACAATGGAGGAGGTGTGTGCAGTTGTTTATTTTATGGTAGGGGATAAAGCCCCAGGGCCATATTTTTTTCCTTCTTTCTTCTATCATCAGTTATGGGAGGTTGTTGGGAAGGATGTCTGGTCAATGGTAGAGGAGGTTAGAGCTAGTGCTCGAGTGGCTAAGAAATTGAATTGCACCTATATTGATTTGATCCTGAAAGTTGAGAATGTTGGTTCTTTCAGTGAATTTTGATTTGTTTCCCTATTGAATACTCTATATAAAGTTATTGCCAAAGTTATTATGAATAGGATGAAACCATTACTGTAGATCATTATTTTGGGAGAACAAAGTGGATTTGTACCAAGAAGGTCCATAGTGGAAGGCATAATTATTTCTCATGAAGTCATTCACATGGTGAGAAATGCCAAGGTTGATCACATGTTGATCAAGTTGGATATTAGGAAAGCATATGACATGGTGTATTAGTCCTTTTTGTTTAGGGTCTTGGAGTGCTTTGGTTTTGCTGAGCAATGGTTGAAATGGGTGAAAGCCTGCATTAAGGGACCTTGGTTCTTAATTCTTGTTAATGGGAGCCCCCAAGGTTTCTTCCAATCCTCGAGAGGCTTAAGGAAGGGTGACCCATTATCTCTATTTATTTTTTATTGTCCTGGCGGAGGCATTGGAAAGATACATTTAGAGTCTGAGGAGTAATGGCAAATGGAAGGGTATAAAAATTGCAGATGGGGTGGAGGCATCAACACATCAGCAGTTTGTTGATGACACCATCCTCTTTGGGGAGTCCTCTCTCAAGGAAGCATTCATCATTAAAAAGTCCCTTGTATCTTTTTGTGAGGCCTCTGGTTAGCAGGTAAATTGGGAAAAATCTGATATTTTCTTTTTCAATAACCCTGAGGACAAACAAAGAGATATTGCTTGAATTCATGGTGTCAAGATTGGAAGATTATCAGGTATATTCCTGGGAACCCCCCTCTTTGGGGTAAAAATAGAGTGGACCTATGGCATAGGTTGGTGGATAGTTGTGTCAAAAAATTAGAGGGATGGAAAAGTAAATGTCTCACTGCAGCTGGGAGGCTGATGTTGTTGAAATCGATGATGACTGCAATTTTGATTTACTCAATGATATGCTTGAAACTACCTAAGAAATTTGTCAAAGTTATCAATCAACGAATGTAGAAATTATTTTGGAATGGGAAAAGTGACTAGGATAAAATTCCTTTGGTAGCCTAGGAAAAGGTGTGTAAACCTAAAGAGGCTGGTGGTGCAGGTTTGAGGAATTGGAACTCTTTGAATGAGGCAATGGGAGCGAAGCTTGTATGGCAAATCTATCTCAAACCTAATCAAAAGTGGGTCCAAATTTTGACTCATAAGTATTTGGACTCCCAAGACAAGGAAAGGATCCTAACTATTCGTGATCCCCCTAGAGGCTTGGCAATTTGGAATTTTCTTATTTCTTGCAGGAAAGTAATCATAAAGCATCTTACATGGCAACTGGTTAATGGGGAGAAAGCTGAGTTTTGAAAATATTTGAGGGATGGTAGGGTGGCTTTGATCTTGTGTGATAATCTAGAGTATATTAGATAGGTGGTGGAGCAACATTGGGGGCCTAAATTTTGTGATTACTTGATGCATTTGAGAAGGAACGGGGTTGAAGAGTGGAGATGGAAAGACATTAAGACTCTTCCTCTATCCATCCCACTTTTCTAAGGCTTCTTGATTAGCATATATTTGGGGATACTAGTGAGGATCAAAGTGATTGACACAAGCTGAATAATGCAATTTTGGAACAACTCATAGTCCATGAAATCACATTCTGAAGAGACGATATCATTAAGGTTTAAAATATCTATGTGAATTTGGTAAATTTGGTCTACATACAATAAGACAAGTAATTATTTACAGGTTAATTTAAAAATATTGTTTTCTTAATATTTGTTGTTATTAAATATTGAATATTAAGATAATGTAGTTTTCTTATATTTCTATTGATTTAATTAATTATTTATTTAATTAATGTGAATGGGAGATGTTTTTGAAGGGATTTTAAAGGAATTTGGAGATTTTTTATCACCCAAGGCAGATGTGCTAAGATGGTGTGGCTCAAAAATAGGGACGTACTCATTTAAACTAGGGTACGAGTTGGTTGAGGCTATTGTGGTTGTTGAGGACTAGTCGACCAAACTTTGTTGGAACTCAAATGGTTTACCAAAGGATGGTGTATTTGCTTGGTTGGTTTTAAAATGAAGAATCTTAATTGGAGACAGATTTTGTAGGCTGGGATTTAATGGTCCCTTTCAATGTGTAATGTGCAGAATGGTTATTGAATCTTTAGATCATCTATTGTTGAATTGTGAGGTGACTCAATGTGTTTGGAAGTTTTTACTACAAAAACTTTCATGGGAGATTCCACTCCCATCGAAGGTGGTTGATCTATTTATGATTTGGTTTGTAGAGTACAAGAAATTAGTCTACTCGTGTATTTGGTATGTCTCTCCTTCAATTGTAATTTAGGAGATTTGGAGAGAGAGAAATAGATGCATTTTCTAGGAAAAAGAAGAGAAAAGTGAGTGGTTATTTGATAGAATTGAAAGGGCTATATCTGAAGTTGTCTTTGTGTCGACTAGGAATCATAATTTCTTAAAACATCCCTTTAACATGGCGGATAAGATGGTACAAGCCAAATGGTCTTTGATGCATTTTAGGCATGTTCATGGGTTGTATAAGGTTGATCTTAGTGTTACTTTGGAATCGGGCTATGTTTAGATCAAGTCAGAGAAAGGGTGGGTCAAGGTGAACTTTGATGGGGCCTCGAGAGGCAATCTGGGTATTTCAGAAGAAGTGTGTGTAGCTTGCAATGTAGATGGAAAGGTTTGTTGGAATCCAAGAACACTGAGAGGAGGAGGGGGGTGAATCAGTTTTCTACTTGAATGATTAATTTTAACCTTATTAAAACATGCATACACCAACCGGTATACCAGTACGTATAGAATTGAAAGAAGTAAAGCAACCAATAAGCCAATCACATAAATGAATACCATATCACACATAATTATACATGGAAAACCTCAAAGAGGAAGAACCATGGTGAGATTTGTGACCCACAACATCAATCCACTGGCCATATGAAGAGATATTACAAAATATAGGGGCTTGCACTTGCAGGAAGGCTTATAGCCTAGAACACACTACTCAATCACAAAATGAGCCTCGCTGACTACATACAAATTCATACTACAATCCAAAGAAATGATTGAACTACTAAGATAGCATATTCTGTGCATGAATGCATTTTTGATTAAGCTCTATCTGTTCTGGTCTAAAACCCTAAACCCTTTACCGGAATAACCCTTATAAAAATATCCTCACATACATGATCTCTCTCATATATTTTGCATTACATAACATTATCATGTTCTCCTATCCATCCATATTCTCATCTATATCCTATATCAAAATGATCTAACCAACTGACCTATATACCCTTTATAATTTATCATGCCTTATGTCGGCTTACAAAGATAAATACAATATCAATATATATGTCGACTACATAACATTAATACATGAATATAAAAAATAATTGTCGATGCTAGATGCAAAAGATGTCAGCCTCCAATATCGATAACCTAATTCTAAATCATGTCGGTCTGCATTGTCGGTGACCAAAGAACCCTATCCAACCTGTCAGTGAAGTGTTTGTTGGTACACAACTAACCCAAAATATAAAGCCGAAACAAGTTGCCATGTTGTCATCAATGAAAACTATTGAAACCAACCAATTGAGTGTCAATTGCCAACAAGGTTTTATTTAAGGGAGCACAAAGGTTGAAGGATGGGACCAATAATGAGTTGCAAGAACAAGTTGCATTGTTGGCGGTTGAATTGGCAAATAATATGAAAATTCCTAAGGTGCATTTAGACGGTGATTCTAAAATCATAGTGGATGCAATTTCAAAGGGCTCTTCTCCCAGTTGGCACATTAATAAATTCGTTTCAATTATCTTCTTGAAGTTGCTTGCATTTCAATATTTTCATATTTCGTATATTAGAAGGGTAGGGCATGGGGTGGCGCATTTTTTGTCCAATGTGGCTTGCGAGTTAGATCCTTTTGTAACCTGTTGGTGGGATAATGCTGACAAGGAAGTACACTGGTCATCTTAGCTAGATGATGGCATCATCACCCTTAGCATCATGTGACAGTGATGGGGTATTGGATTTAAATTAATTATTGATTGTTTGGAAATTGAGTGTGAATGAGTGAGATTTAAACCGAAGTCCTTTTGGGGTGAGAACCATTGGAAGTGAATGTTTTATCTCTTGTGGCGAGTACAATAATTAAATTCACCTACATTTGTGCATTTGCATCCCTTGGAATGAATGTATGTGCTCTCTGCACTTTGTTGGAAGGGTGGCAGAGAGTATGACAGTACTCTACATTCTTGGTTTGAGTGGAGAATTGATTTAGTTTTTGTTCTCAAGTTTCCCAGTTTATTGTTTACTCTCCTATATTGCAATATAGAGAGAAGTGATAGCAGAGGTGGTTGGAGCAGCTTCATTGTTGAATTTGAAGTATGGAGGTGAATTTCACCTTGAAGACCAGGAAACAGTTGTGTATGTTCCTTGGACTAGTTTCGAAGAAGTGGTTGTTTAGAATGTTTCTCTTCAAAGATGAAAGGCTAGTTAAGTGTGTTCAGAGAATCTTGGGTGAGTTCATTGGTGTGGTGTCTTTCTAGTACAAGACAAATATGGAGGTGTATTCTCTTATCTTGGTATGGGGGTTGGAATTTGAGAGCACTATGGAATCGATTAAGAAAGTGATGAATGTCATTGTTCTAGAGGATTACCTCTTGGGGATGGAATCAATTCTAGAGTGGGTGATCCTGGGAGCTAGCTTTGACACTTATGAATGTGTGGAGAATTCTTATAAGATGGCGGAGGCCGATTATGTCCCCTTTGTGAGGTGGTGCGATGATTCCTAGAAGGCCCAATTCAGAGAAGAAGTGCACATTGGCTGGGAAGCCTTGAAGATATATGTGGATTTGATGGAGGTGGAAGTTCTTCTACAACACGTGATAGAGGAGGCATGAGAAATGGAAGGCGGTGGTCATGTGCTAAGGAAAAGGAAGCGGGTGGTGAGTGAACCCTAGGTTTCTCTCCGGGTAGCTTAGAGTGTTTTGTTTTGTTTAATATGCTTTCAAATCTATACTATAGGGTTCATCACGTTTAAATTTTGTATGAAAAATGATGTAAATTTGTACATGTATCATGCAGGGATGGTTTGCAAAGTGAATTTTGTACGCTTGTTGTTTATGTAGATGGTCTAGGGATAGATGCATGGTTTCCTTTTGGTTTGTCTTTGTAAGTGGTATGGATGGTTGGTTTTCTATAGGTGGTTTGGGTAGATGGTTTTGTTGGTTATCTTGAAATGTAAACTTTCCTTAAACTAATTTTAGATTCATACTATTATCAATCAAAAAAAAAAATGAAAAATATAATTTCCTTGTGGCTTAATTTGGATTAAGTGTCCCCTTTTTGTTTCAAGTGGAAAAAGTGATCTAAGTAGGGTTAAAATCAAGAAGATGAGTCTACTTCTTGTAGAAGTTTTGGACTTAGTCAAAAATGAAAAAACACATTGAATAAAATTCAATCTCATTATTTTGAAACTAAATCCTATTACACTTTCAGATTTCAAGCCTTAATTTGCAACAAGATCCTGTTACCAATAGGATCTTAACCCAAAATTTATGAAACTAGATCCTATCTATGAGTAAACAAGATCTTGTTTTGTATGAGTATTATTTTTGTTTTTAAATGACCGTGAGGTCATTTTTTTCCAACAACGACCTATAGAGAAATAGGATCCCAATTAGCTCAAGAAAAATTCAGCCTCAAAAATAAATTCACATCCCTCCAGATTAGTACAAAACTTGCATTTTTGTATTTTGTTTGTTCCAATTGAAAAAAGAATTTTAGTTTTGTTGTTTTAATATTTTGATTTTAGGGTTTAAAATTAGTTTTATCGACTAGCATCAACTTCCAATTTTAACTTCTCATTAGTTAAAATATCAACTCACATTTCATTAGTTACAAACCAAACAAAGTGATGTGACTAGCTCTACAAAAATCCCAACTCCAATTTAAAATGACCAAAACCATAAAGATAAATAAATACAACATATATTGAAAACTTAAAAATAAAACCATAGATTTTTTCCATTATCAACGCATGTTGAAGTTCCTGATAATTAATATCTCCTTTGAAAAATCATACATAAAAAAGCCATCAATATTTAACTATTCAATGAAAATTCCAAACACAACAATGATAGATGTAAGCTTCTCAAATCAAAGGAAGGTCAAAATTTTACGTACACACATGTAAACTAGCACTATATTTTATAAAAACTATCATGAGAATCTTCAAATCAATCACATCGACATTGGTTCTCTCAATTTCTGCAACACTATTCTTCATCTTATGTAGCCATGTGATGATCGATGTCGGCTCCCAAATCAACCTTTGTCAATCCCTCATTTCTCTACTATATTCACCTTATTTTAAATATTGTAATTAGTACTATTCTAGTGCATAATTTAGTTGAATGCAACATTCATTTAAGGTATCACCTCTTTCTCTTTAATGATGGTTTTTGGCTTCTTCGATTCATGTGGGATATTCTTGCAATTGCTTATAAAGAGGTTGGGAGGTATTTTTTTGGTAACACGGATACTAGATTCTAATAAAATAAATCTTGGGGTAGAGATGGATACCCTGATCCATCTAGTTAGTGCACGTAGGTAAATGGCTTAAGTGTTGGAATTGCATGAAGATTGGAAGTGTTGTCATTGATGTCAATAGCAACCGATAATGAAGCATTAAAGCAACCGGTAATGATGCAGTGAAGATCAACTGGTAACCCTAACTAGTTGAGAAGTAGAACCCTAACCGATGAAGCTTGGAGATTGGTTGTGATGATCTATGACCAAATGATGATCAGTATTGAAGATGCCACCTAATCATGTTGCATGTGATGAGTTTCAAAAAGGTTTTGGTTCCTAAAGATAACCATTTATCTTGGGAATGATCAAATTCATAGTATGAAGTGACAAATGCGTGATGTGTTACAAGATTCAAAGTGCGATGATCCAGGAGCGGTTGTAGATGTCTAGAAGAATTTAAAGTTGATTGTAGGTAATCTAGCGGTCAAGATTGAATCGATGTGTTTGTAATCTCTATGAGATTTGTAGGACTTGTATTGTGTTACCAACCTAATGTATTCATTTTTAAGGTTGATGATTTGATTCAATGAGTGGTTGGAAAATTTGGTTAAGTGTGAAAGTGATCAGTGCTGAACCAAGAGGTGTGTCTATAGAATGATGTGAAGGCAGATAGGAGCAATAAAGGATCTATTTCAGCAAGGAAGTGCTATTTCCAAATCAATCAAAGAACTTGTTGTTCTCTAACCATTACAACAGTAAAATCCCTTAACCAGGTAAGCTTTAATAGGCTTTCTATTGAAATCCTCTAACCAGGTGATCCATTAGCTTGGATTTGAAATCCTCCACTGAGATTACCTTTAACAGGGTATTACCTTTAACAATGTATTTATAGTCAATCCCTTAACCGGGTGGTCCTTAACCGGATTTGTTCCTAATAGAACATTATTGTACAAGCTTCTAATCGGGCTTGGCTCCTAACGGGGTGAACTTCAGAAGAGTTCAAAATACTTGTGGGTATTCATCCCCACCGTGGTTTTTCCCATTCGGGTTTCCACGTGAAAAAATCATTGTGTCAAATGGTGAATGATTTTGTGGATGTGTTTTTGATAAGCTAGATCTATCTAAATGATTGGAAATGATCTAAAATGTGTTATTATTGGTATTAGTGAAGTGGTTTAAGGTTTTAGTTAAATGGTATTTAAGTTTCAGATCTGTTGCTTTATATCACTGAAGTATTAGGTCAACTGGTAAGGTTTGACATTGTTGTTGTAGATTTGTTTTAGTGACTAAATCGGTAAACCTTGTGAGTTGTTTCTAAGTTGGAAATGAGTTTGGTGAAAGTTTAGTTAATTTTCTATCTACTGATTCACCCCCCCCCCTCTCAGTAGTTGACCAAATCTTTATAGTTTCATCATTATCATTAAGTACCTTGGGGAAATAACTGACCAACAGATGAATGTGATGTTCTTTGCACTGAATGGTCTAATATTGGAGGTGGTTAAGATGGTGTTGGGAGTAGAAGTTTTGGTAACATACGATCGTTATTGTGTCAACATCAATATCTCTTCATGATTTGTGGCTTCCCTTCCTAATTTTGGTGAGCCCAAAGGTCATGTCTTGGAGTTGGTTAACCCGTTGGATAAACTAGACTTCCTTCGAGGGTTAGAGATAGTGCTAGTAGTTGCTTGTGTACGTGTTGGAAATCTAAGTCCACTAGATATCCCTCAGTTCCTCAACCGAGGCATCTCTATAGTATGGCGCCCTTCTCTAGGTAACTTCAAATCCATCACCATCTTCAAGCATCACAACATGGCTAAAGAGGGTTGTCTTTTATCAAGGAAATCACAAATATTGAGCAGACTATATGCACTATGTGGCTGAATGCATTCATGAAGAAGGTTATGTTAGAGCAACACCCTTAGGAGTTGAATGGAGAGCAGCTCTCTAATGAAGAAGACTAGGTATTTTTTCAAGGTTTTTTCATGTGTTTTTTGGTTTTTATTTGCTCATGTATATTTTGGGTCATATAAGTTTACTCGGTATTAGGCCTTCATTCCTAGTTTTGATCATCTTAGGATCTTCCTTTTGGTTTAACTATTACTAAAATTTTAATCATTATTCAACTTGTCTTAGGAGATTTTTTTTTAAAACTAGCTTATCAATTATTACAAGCTTGGCTACATATATCTTTTATAATGAATATAATATACTGCTTATTGATCAGAAAACATTAATAGGATTTTTAGCTCTTTATGAGTTTTTGTTTTAAAAAGGTATTGTAATGGCAAAAAATTAGGGTTTCCACCATTAGATGTATGAAAACCACTAATTTTTACTTAAGTAAACCATCACATTCAAAAGAGGGTTGTAATCCAATAGATCTAGTCACCAACCAACAAGGATTAGGACTAAGAATTCAAATTGGATTGGGTTTTTGATGATGTGAATTAATAAACCCTCTTTTGTAAGTTGAATTGTTGAAATTAAGGTAAAAGTGCTAGAAATTGAAATAAAAATGCATAAATAGTAAGTTACAGTAATAAAATTGAGCCATGAACCAGATTCTGAACAATGTAAGCAGATTTGGACCTATTCCAAGAAAAAGCCCCTAAAATATTGGGACAGTGGTTCTCGTCGCCCTAGTCCTCCAAACATTTTACACTCCAAAAGGGGATTGATTTGTCACTGTAAATAATGCTTATTCTGAAGATCATAGCCCCATACCTATTTCCTACACAAACAAAGAAGGGGAAATAGGTTGGGAATATGGATTTGCCTAAGTCAAACCTTGTTTTATAAATTAACCTTGATTGAAATATTGTAAATACTAAAATAAATAATGGAAAGATATACCTTAGATCTGCAATGACTAGTAATGATGCTTTTCTTCTTGAATGTAATCACATATATTGTATAAAATGACATGATCATGACAAAACCCTAATCACACACACATGCTTGCATATCAATGATATAATGTTTCTCCATGATAGATGAATGAAGAATATGCCGCCTTGAAGACCTCTAGAAATACTTGATGATGAATACTTTAATGTTTAAATGCTTGAATTCTTGATGCCTTGTGATTATAATTTTGTTGTTCTCTTAGAATGAGAGAGGAATTCCTCATATACTTTCATATTGAGAAAACATCTTAATTTTTTGACAAGGGATGACATGGAGATCACATTCCCTCCAACTCATTATGACCATTATGAGGGACCAAATTAGGATTCTATTTGGGAGAACCAAGGCACCACACCTTGGTCCCAATGAGGACCATGGTGCCACACCTTGGTCCTACCCCATTTTAGCACCATGACCAAAGGGTCATGCAAGGTGTAAAGTGAAAATAAGGCTTGCTTTGCATGTGATATAAGCATAATTAGGTCTTAATTAAGCATTGAGGTACTAACACTAAGATGAGGGCCCCAAATGTGAACCAAATTGTAAGGGAGTATAATTTAGGATGCTACATATATGTAATTTTATTACAACATAGACTATAAGTACTAGTTTCAGATTTAGAGAAAATAACTCATTCAATTCCTAAATTGAAATAACTAGTTATTTTCTTTTTTTTTAAAAAAGGGGTAAATTTTATTGAATCGGATTGAATAGATCAACTACAAGAAATATCAACCAAAAAAAGACCCAGAAAGGGCCATGACTAACCCATCATGACATCTTGAACAATCTTATTTAATGATTGGGCACAATCTTGGGGGAAATCACCCCTTCACCCAATATTCCAACCAACCATCCTCTTAGTGTATACACCTAAAAATGGTCTGAAGATAATTAATTAAATAAGTAATTATTTAATTAATCTCCCCTCCCAATTTAATTTTATTCATTAGAAATTTGATTAAATTCTCCATTCATCTACTTATTAATAAATCTAAGGATTTAGGCCTATTAATGGGCTACTGAGGGCTAATCTTCAGAGTAAGGGCAATTCAACCCCGGAGTGGACTCCACCTGAGAAGGGGTGGACTAAGATTAATTTTGAAAGAGCATCGAGGGGCAATCCAGGACCCTCGGATGCTAGGGTGATTTCTCGAGATGATCGGGGTAACATTCTGGCCATTGCGGCCAAGAGATTGGTGGATGGGTCGAACAATGTTGCCAAATGTCAAACTGCGTTGGAAGCAATCCTTATGGTTGGGAAATTGGGAGTCAAGAAACTTCATTTAGAAGGTGATTCTTAGGTTGTGGTGAATGGGATTGCACGAGGGTGAATGGAAGCGTGGTTTTTAGATAAGCAAGTGCATAGGATGCAATTTCTGCTGAACAATTTTGAAGATTTTAAAATAACCCATGTCCTGCGAGAAGCTAACTTGGAAGCTGACAAACTTTCCAATGTGGGAGAAAATGGTTCCTTGGAAAATTTGTTTAGTATGTTTGAGGACTTTAGAGATTGTAGTCTTCTTGAGTAAGATTTGAGTTGATGGTTTTTTGGAAAAGTGAACCCAAGCTCAATTTGTTGAGTCCACTCGCAACCTTGGCTCTGTGGGAATTTAAGTCCCTTGTGGTGTGTGTTCTTCAAATTTGTTGCAAGTGGCCTTGAGGTGTTGGTTGATGATGGAGGTGTGCAGAGTGAGTGACTGGCGATGATGTTGGGAGTAATGCGAAGTGTGTGAAGCTTTCATGACAAGAGATGGAGGCAGCTTTAAATACCCTTGTGTGTTGATTCCTGGCACTTTGTGGTGAAAGCTTGGTGTTTGACGGAGTGCTCAGGGTTTCTTTCTATGAAACAGAGAGATAGGATGGAGGAAAAAATTTCATTGGAGTCAAACAGACAATTGCCTACTTTTTGAGGGCCAGTCTCAAGGATCAGGCTTTCGAACGTCTTCAGAGTGGATGGAGACGTCTTCTGGAGGGCAGTTAGGCTTCTGTTGGGAGAGGAATTTCTTTCTCAGGATTGGCAACCTAGAACAAATCTAGACATTTCATCTCTATTTACTGCTTTGGCCCTGCAGGTGGGGAAGTCGAATGAGGAAGTGCAACGGATTTCTTCCCTGGTTTTACGACCCAAATGGGCAGGAGGTTTGGAGGATGTGGTGGCCCGTTCTGTCATTGGTGTGGGGCTGAGGATGGCGGAGGGCCCAAGCAGGAGGATTGGAGTGGATGTTGGGGAGTTGCAGCCTTTTGTAGTTTGGTCGGCTTCTCGAATAGTCGCTTTGCAGGTGGAGGATGCAAGAAATGGTTGGGCTGAGATCATGAACTTTGTTCGCCAGTTGGGGCCGACTGAATGTTTCAATATCTATGGGAAAGTGACTCCCATTCGGTCTGAGGCCCCCCTGGATGTGAATGGGAGGCCTTTGGTTTGGCACCAGCTCCCAAGGAAACCAACAAAGGTGGTGGAGCGTGGGTCATTGTGTGGAGGAAGGCCTGGAACGGTGCCAGGTGGTGGGAGTGAACAGCAGGTGGCTGGTTCCAGTAGGGGTATTCCCAATTTCTCAAGAGAGGAAGCTTTGGGATGTTTTCAAAGCTAGGTTGGGCTAGTTGGGGTTTATGGTGTGGTCCTTTTTGTATATGTAAGCGACCCCTTTTGTGTCTATGGGTCTTAGTAGGTTGATGCTTGGGTTCTTTTTTGTAGTAGGGGCGTGACCCCTTGATATTTCAAATTGTCAATCTGCTCCTTGGTTGTAATACTTTTCTTTCAAAGCAATATATTACTATATGTTATCGATCAAAAAAAAAAAATCTAAGGATTTATTTAATAAGTTCAATTCAATAGTCTCCTTTGATTAATTAATCTAAATTAATTAATCCTCCCCCATTTGATTCATTTCTTCTAATCCCCTATTTAATTAAAACAAATTAATTTATGAGTTGTTGAAAGTTAATTAGCCTTTTTCCTATTATTTAAATTTTTAAATTCAAATTCCCCACATGCCTCCTAACTTATAACCACCTAACTTAGCCACCCCCTAACCTAACCCATTCCACCTAATCCTAGGTTTAGCTAAACCTATCCTCTTACACATCCTAACCTTTTATGGGTTGGATATTCTCCTCTTGAGATACATGGCACTTATGCCACGTGTCTCCTCCCTTGGACACATACCCTCTTGTGAGCAAGATTCCTTAACAATTGTCACCACAAAGATGACAAGTGTCTCTCTCTCCAACCTCTTCTCCAACCTCCTCCAATTTGACTCGTGATATCTTAAGATTCAATCTTGACCGTTGATTCCTGCCACCTCGCCCATGGCCTTGGAAATCCTATAAATATCCCCCATTTTGGAGCACAAAGGATCCCATATCATCTCATCTCAAGCATTGTTGTTATAGGTATATCCCATCTCATCCCATCTCAATCATTGTTATTATAGGGATATCATTTCTATCATTCTAGTTTAGCATTGTTATCATTTATTGCATCTTAGATATAGCTTAATGAGATTTTTTCTAGTATAATTGCTTAATCATATATCCTAATCAATCTCTCATCTATCTTAATTGCATCTATCATATATCATAATCATGCATAACATTAGTATAATTAGCTTCTTAGATCAATCTAGCTTAATCATGCATTCATCTAGCTTGCACATCATATCTTTTTAAATCCTTCATCTTGGTGTAGTCAAGTCACTAGGATTGCTCATCTAGATCTGAGAGCAAATCCACACTCGCATCTCTTAGGAGGCGATAGTGTAGCGTCATAAATTGTATGCACTTGCTAAAGCAGTACAATTTCACACCTAGTTTAGCACCCGCCTTGGCGCGGTTTGCATTTTGCATTGCATTTCCCCTTTAGCACTTAATTAATCAAATTAATTAGGTCTAAGATCCTATTTCATCATCTTCCACATCATAAAGTTGGGCCCTTTCATTAAAGTGTGCCCCTTTCATTTTATTCCTCTGGTACATCATTTAATCAAAAACCCTAATTAAGTCCTATTTTGAACTTGGGAGCTTGATTTCGAGGGTCAAAACATCTCGAAATCACCTGTAACTTCGGGATTCTCTCTAAAATCATCATATCCGATGGCCCTAAAAATTTGGTGAAAAGTTGTCGGGACCATGGCGCCCGGAGTGCACACGGTCCCGGACATTTTTCCCAAAATTTTAGGAGTGCGATCCAATCATAAAATAAAGCTTAACCCCAAGAAATTGGCAGGAGATTCAGTCTCTAGGTCAGCCAAAAGTTGAAATTAAGACCTAGGGGTTTCATATATAAGAGCTCTCTTTCTTCATTGGAAAGGATCCGAAATTTTGGTTTCAAGGACCTTCTATGCAGCGAAAGAGCAAATCTTTGAAGACTTCAACAACATTCAACATCCATCTATCAAGCATCTATCAATTTCATTCATCCATTTAGGGCTTTGAAGGCATTGAAGAGCAATAAGGGATCACCGATAGAAGATTGGCTTTGTACCCCTCCCTTGGGGTTGGGTATGATTTCATGTTGTTTTCATGTCTTTGCATAAGTCTCATTATATCAGTTGTATTCATGCTTTAGATCTCTTTACATCTTGATTTGGAGCATTTACATCATCATTTACAAGCAATTAGGGTTTACTTTCTAGGTTGCTCTAGTTTGCTTACTTGCATTTTAGAATCTTGCACACACACAAGGTCTGTACACACACTACTTTTACAATACAACTTGGCTATTCGTGGAGGTGGAAATCACCAAAGTGGGGATTTGACTAAGGCAAAACCCTATATAGCCGCCCAAAACACCTTTTCAGATATAAGTGCAGATTTCGGGATTCAGACGACGCCATAAGTTGCAGATCCGAAAGAAGCAAACGGAGACCAAACCATACACCAAGTTTCAGAGCAAAAGACCAGGACAGGGGCGTGGGGCACCCTGGTCCTACCAGGATAGGGGCACTAGGCGCCCTGGTCCCTGGGACAGGGGCGCTGGGCGCCCTGGTCCCTAGGGCGCCCTGGTCCTTCTGTCAGACAGCATTTCCGACAGTTTTCCAGGTTGCAAAATAGCAGTTTTAGGTGCAGTTTCAGGAGCAGAATCAGGACAGTGGCACCCGCGCCCCCATCCCGAACATTTTCACTCAGATTTTAACTCCGGGTATGCATCTGCATTCTTGTCTTGTCCTTGTGTTTGCAGCTTTCCATTGTTTAACTTCAATTCTGCAATTTTGTTATTAGTTCATACTTGCACTTGGAGGTTAGGAATTGAACTTACATCATTTTATCTTTCAATTACAACAAAGGAATAGAAACCCTAATAGGTAGCCCGTGGCTCTCTCTTTCACAAAAAGAAGTAGCCAATTGTGCGATACCTCTAGGCTCTTTCGTATTCCGCAATGTGTGTCAAAAGGTAGGATTAGGACATGTTAACCTAGTCTCGCTTTTTCCCCTACACATTTTGCTGAACCCGATGTGAATCTTATTATTGCTTTCTCTTGCATTGCATTTGTTAGATCTAGATCTAGATTTAGTGTGTTTCATTTTCAAAAAAAAAAAGAAAAAAAAAAAGAGTGTGTTTCTTTGTTTCTTTGTATTGTGTGTTTAAATTCTATGCAACTTTTATTTCAAAATGTCAAATTTTTATTTGCAAGATGTTCATGTTTATGATGATGTATACAATTATGTTGATTATGAGTATAGCCAAGATGAATTAGATGAAGCTTTAGATGAGTTTTTGAATCCTAAAGATGCCAAACCTTCATTTTACCAAAGACTCATAAACCTTGTTACTATGCCATTCCGTTGTGATGAGAAGGATAAGTCGAATGGTTCCTCTCAAAGGTACATTCCTATCAACTCTTCCACTGAATCTAGTAACATGGTTGTTTTCAATAATCCCCTCTATGAGGAAATGTCTCCTTTTGAATCAAAAGATAAACCTTTTAATAGATATGATCATGCTTTGTTGGATGATGCTCTTGATGACTTTGTGGCTTTATCGAAATCTCTAAACAAGAACAAAACTTCTAAATTAGTTAACATGATAAACCTGAATGAGCATAATAAGCCTTTCTTTGAAGTCCAAGGTGCTTGTCCTTCTCCCACCTTTCAAGTTCCTAAATCACCTCTCCTTACTATCCAAGGGGGGTATGATTCCTTTCTTACTCCGAATAAACCTATCATCACTGTGTAAGGAAGAAAACCTATAAGTCCTTATAGTTATGCCAAGCAATTAACTAGAGAGAGTTATCATGCAGTTGCCCATACTTATCATACTAGAAATAATAGGTAGCCTAATCCTCCTCCTGTTACTCCAGTTTCTCTTCCTAATCCTCAACCAATTCTTCCGCAAGCTCCACGTATTTCACAGGTTCTTGGCAAGGAATATGATCTCATAGAACAACTTAAAGCTACCCCTGCTAAGATATCCCTTTGGGATTTGATTCAAACTTCTTCTGCTCATCACGAAATGTTACAAGATGCCTTGAAAGATTTGAATGTTCCTCCACCGAATACATCTAGTAATATAGTGTCTTTGGTTAACTCTATGATGAATCCTAAAGCTCAAATTGTGTTTACTCAAGATGAGTTGCCTACTAGTGAAATTCAACATCAATATGATCCCTTGATGATTGTGGTTATCATAAATGACACTGCTATAAGACGAACACTAGTAGATAAAGGCTCTGGCCTTAATGTGTGTAGCATTAATCTATTACATAAGATGAATGTGGATACATCCCTCATTGAGCCTGACTCTCATCCCATTCGAGGCTTTGACAATGTGGCTAAGACTTCATTAGGTATTATCACCTTACCCCTCACAGTGGGGCCTGTTACTTTGCCTACTCCTATCCATGTTATGTCGGGAAATCTAACATACAACTTGCTATTAGGGAGACCTTGGATTCATAGTATGCAAGTTGTCCCCTCTACATTGCATAGACAAGTTAAATTTATTTATAACAATAAGACATATACCTTTATAGGTGATACTAATTTCCAAGCTTGTTTGCAAACATCTACTTCCAAAGGGGGTTCTTCTAAGCCTTCCTTGTCTAGTGATGACTCTTTAAACAAGATACCTATCGATGAATCCTCGCTCTCTGATGATCAAAATTCTTTGGATGAGTCTGGAGCTCCTGAAGAAGATTCTTCTCGACTTGAATCTACACATGAGAAGGATTTTGATCCTGAGAAGGTTCTCGCAGAAGACGATTGGGGATCTCTTGATTTTAATCCCACCTTTGTAGGTGAATATAAGGTTCCTTCTAGAGAGCTTAAAGTTGAAAAGAAGGAAGAAGCTAAAAATCAATCAATCTTACCTGAACCTATGAGCAATAATTTCATGGCCGCTTCTCAAACTTCTTCTCCTCACACTTCTAATTCTGAAGAGTTTGATTCTTTGTCTTATGAAAAACCACCTTCTCTTTCTAAAATGGCTGATCGTTATGGTCGTGGTTTTCATATTCTAGCTAAGCATGGGTATCATGGAAATGGCTGTGGCACTCACGAACAAGGAATAAAGGTTCCTCTAGAGAATAATCTTTATGATATGATCTTTGGACTTGGTTATAATCCCTACAAGCGCACTAAAGCTTCTAAGAGACCATGTATTAGTGTTAATGTCATTCCTACATCTCTACCAATGCGACACCCTGAGTATATTGACGGGGATCCTTCGTGTGCCTGTGCTTTGGATGTCTTTCCTACCGATGATGCTTTAGCTAAGTTTTTAGGAGCATATGATACTCTTCCTCGTTATCATCACAATAGGGGATTCCCTTATTGTTTGAACACTGAAGCCTATTTTGGAAAAGAGACTGATAACGATGAGATTGTGAAAGAATTCCCTCAGTTAAAGGATACTCCTCAACAAAGTAATCTTCTTATAAGTGACACCATTGATGTTAAGATGGATCCTTGCAATGAAGAAAAAGCTATTAGAATTGGAAAATGTTTGGATGAAGAAGAACAAAGACAATATGCAGATTTATTGCAGGAATTCCCTGAGATCTTTGCTTGGACATATTCTAACATGCCTGGTATAGATCCTAAGATTGTTACTCATAATATTGTCTTAGTTCCCGATGCTAAGCCTGTGAAACAAAAGATTCAAAAAATGAATCCTAAGGTAGCTTTGCTTGTTAAGGCTGAGATTGAAAAATTATTGGAGGCTGGATTTATCCGCCCTATTGATTATTCCCTGTGGATTTCAAATATTATCGCTGTGGCTAAATCAGATAATAAAATAAGAATGTGTACTGACTTTCGAGATTTAAATAAAGCTTCTTTGAAAGATGATTTTCCCCTCCCAAACATTGACATTATAGTTGATTCTACAGCAGGACATGCTTTGTTATCCTTCATGGATGGTTTTTCAGGATACAATCAAATTTTCATTAATCCTCAAGATCAATTCAAAACTGCTTTCACCACTCCTTGGGGTACGTTTTGTTGGGTAATGATGCCTTTTGGACTTAAAAACGCCAGCGCAACTTATCAACGAGCGATGACCCTTATCTTTCATGATTACATGCATAAGATTTTAGAAGATTATGTTGATGATATTTTAGCCAAATCCATTCTCTGTATAGATCATATTAAGATCCTTCATCAAATCTTTGAAAGAATTCGTAAATATCACATGCGCTTGAATCCCCGAAAATGTGTCTTTGGTGTGGATAGTGGAAAACTATTAGGATTCATAGTTTCGCATCGTGGGATTGAGGTGGATACTAAGAAAATAGATGCTATTGTCAACATGCCACCTCCTAGAAATGTGTCTCAACTCAAAAGCTTACAAGGAAAGATTCAAGCTATTCGTAGGTTCGTATCTCAACTTGCGGATCGTACTTTTCCTTTTACTCAACTTCTCAAAAAGAATATCACCTTTCAATGGAACGAAGATTGTCAGCAAGCATTTGAAGATTTAAAGGTATATTTGGCTAATCCTCCTATCCTTCAACCCGCCGAACCTTCTAAGCCCTTTCTTCTTTATATAGCTGCTTCCTCTCATGCTCTCACAGCATTACTGGCACAACATGATAAAGATGGTAAGGAGTGTCCGGTTTATTATATAAGTCGTACCTTACTCGATTATGAGACCCGATATTCTACGATAGAAAGACAATGCTTGGCCTTGGTGTTTGCGACTCAGAAATTGAGACATTATCTTTTAAATTCAGAAGTCCACGTCATGGTAAAGTTTGATCCTTTGAAGCATCTTTTCTCTAAAACTGATTTATCAGGGCGCCTAGCTAAGTGGGTTATGATGTTAACTGAATTTGACCTTAAATTTGTTTCACAAAGAGCAATTAAAGGGCAAGCGTTGACCGATCACTTAGTTGAGGCCCCTTCACCTTTCTCCTTCCCTAACCCTGAGTCTTTTCCTAACGACTTCATTCTTTGTACAAAGAAAGATGAAACTTGGGAGTTATACTTTGATGGCTCTAAGTGTCGTACGGGATCGGGGGCAGGTGTTGTTCTGATTTCTCCTACAAAGAAGTTCATTCCCTTATCTTATCATCTCAATTTCCAATGTACCAATAACATTGCTGAGTATGAGGCTCTTATAGCAGAAATAAAGGCAGCCTTGGCTTTGAATATAAAACACATACATATTTTTGGAGATTCTCAACTGATTATAAGACAAGTAACAGGACTGTATCAAGCAAAACAAGACAAATTATCACAATATAAAGACCTTGCTATCTCTTTGTTACAAAAATTTGATTCTTACACCATGGAACCTGTTCCTCGAAAAGATAATCGACATGCGGATGCAATGGCATGTGTGGCTTCTCTGGTATCTTTAGAGGACCCTGTGGTTGATCTTAAATTTGTTATTCACAACCTTATTTCTCCAGCTATTGTAGATGATTCTAGCTTGGTGACATGTTGTGACTTTATAGACTCAGATGAATGGTATTCACATATCGTAAGATACTTGACTGATGGTACCTTTCCTGATTCCACCAATAGGAACACCAGGGCTAGAGTTCACAAGCTGTCCGCTAGATATATCATTCTTTCTAATGTTCTTTACCGAAGGGGTTATAACGGTCTTCTCCTTCGTTGTCTTAACAAATCAGAAATCCCTATTGCTCTTGAAGAGGTGCATTCAGGTGCCTATGGGGGGCATTTTGGAGGCAAATCCTTGGTTCAAGGTTGCTTCGTATGGGATATTATTGGCAAACTATGCAGCAGGATTCTTTTTCATTTGTTAAGAAATGTCATCAATGTCAACAACACAATAATCTGATTCATGCTCCTGCCCAAGAACTTCATTCTCATGTAGCTTCTTGGCCTTTCTCTGCATGGGGGCTGGATCTTATCAGTAAAATCTCTCCTCGTTCATCTCAAGGACATACTTTCATTATAACCGCAACAGATTACTTTACAAAGTGGGTAGAAGTTGTTCCCCTTCGCTCTACTACTGCTGAAGTGATTTGTCGATTTCTTCTAGAAAACATTATTTCTCGATTCGAGATACCTTCCACTATAATCTTCGATAATGGGACATCATTTAAGAACAAGGACGTGAAGAAATTCCTCGAGAAGTATCATATCAAACATCAATTTTCTACACCATACTATCCTCAATCAAATGGTCAAGCCGAATCATCCAATAAGATAATTGAACAAATTCTTCGCAAAACCGTGAATAAGCATGGTAAGGATTGGAGTACTCAGCTAATCTATGCTCTTTGGGCCTACCGAACGAGTGTATGAATTGCTACAGGAACCACCCCTTATAATCTTGTTTATGGTGTTGATGCTATTATGCCTTTAGAATTAGAGATTCCATCACTTAGAGTTTCTCTCAAAGGTATAGTAGATGATGACTCTTATAAAGAACAAAGACTTCAACAGCTTGAGATGCTTGATGAACAACGTATAAATGCTCTTGAGCATATTCAAGCATATCACAAAACTCTACAACGAAGCTATAATGATAAGGTTATTCAACGTTCCTTCTCAGTGGGTGACTTAGTTCTCTATGAGAATCAACGCAATGTGAATGCCTTACCTGAAGAAAAGGGAAAATTTAGTCCTAATTGGCTTGGACCGTATATTGTTATTGAAGATTATGGATCAGGTGCTTATAAAATAGCGGGTGTAGACGGTACGCCTCTTAAAGAACCTATAAATGCTATGCACTTGCGTAGATACTATGCTTAATTCCTCATTTCCTATCTTTTATTTCATGTATCTTCTTTGCACTTCTTCAAAATTGGATAATATGTTAGCATATCTTCGTTAGAGCAAATAGAATTAAATCATGTTTTGTTTAATCTATATTGCTTCGTTCCTGACAAGCGTGTTTCTTTATTCTATGATTTGTCTTGAATTCATCTATGTAAATTGCAAAAGATTTACATTTTCATTATGCTGGCATATTATACAATGTCTTTATGTGTTAAGTAGAGTTGTATCATGTTACTTATATGATTCTTAGGCTTAACACATATTTCTTCTCTATCATCAATGTAGTACTTGATTAAATATTTTATTAAGTCACACATGTATCAATTTAATCACGGAGCATTGAGAAATCAATCACATGGAAATTAAATTTAGAACATACATGTACATCTACCAAATGTATTAACTTTAATCAAAATACACATTGTTTTAGGCATTAAAGATAACACGTTTGAGACAAAGAAGCATGTATATATATATATATATATATATATATATATATATATATATATATATATATATATATATATATATATATATATATATATACATATATATATATATATACATATATATATATATATACATATATATATATGTATATATATATATACATATATATATATATATGTACATATATATATATACATATATATATATATATGTATATATATATATGTATATATATATATATATATGTATATATATATATGTACATATATATATACATATATGTATATATATATATATATATATATATATATCTGTGTGTGTGTGTGTGTGTGGATCAATATACAAAGGTAGGTCACTATACATCCAAAATGTGACCTACCCTACATCATAAGATCATCTCCTATCCCTAGGGCTAGTGGCTGGAGAGTGACGACTAGACGCTCCCTCCTGATCTGGTCGTGAAGGTGGAGCCACAGGCGTATAGCATGATATAGATCGTGAGTGACTCCGAGAAGAACTCCTACGATCCCTATCCATAAGAATTGCATGATACGAGGTAGCCTCGGCTTGAGCTGCTGCTAGATCACGTTGTGCCCGCTGAAGGTCCTCTGATAGAGCTCGCTCTCTCTCCCTCCATATTTCCACTTGTACTCGAAATGGGGAAAACAAGTCATCATGCTGACCCGCGTTCCCTTGAGGTCTATAAGCAACCTGTGAAGAACTAGGGATCTGTGCTGTCATGGAAATATCTATCACTGCTTGCTGGATCAGAGAACACCACTCCTACACATTAGCTGTAGCAGTAGAACGGATTTTGTGTTAGTACCATTCTATGTCATCAAAACATTGATCAATCAATATAAACCTACTATACCTGGATCTCCCTCACGCTAGTAGGGATCATGATATGGTAGCATCTTTGACTGAGAACTACTAGGCTCCCCACGCTCGAATGATCTGTGCGCGATGGGTACAGGTCTCCGTATCGCCTCGTGTTCCCCCTTTTGGGGAATAATGGGAGGATCTAAGGCTATGGTATCATCTCCTGAATGGTGAGGAGCTGCATCTGACTCCTCCTCATCATCTCTAATCTCCTCCTCCTTGTCATCCTCGTCCTCATCCGCATCCTCGTTCTCCTCATCATCATCTCTATATGTGTCATCCTCCTCTCCTTCCTCCTCCTCCTCAGCACTAGGCTGATCTCCTATGGGTGGATCAGGACCTCCTGCCTCCTCATGACCTTCTCCCTCCTCTGGCTCCTCCGATCTGGATCCCTGATCCTCATCTCAGTCTCCATGTCTCCATGGACCTGGATGGCCTATTGGGTGATCTGGTGGAAAGATAGGCCCCGGGTATGTCCTCATAAACCATGAGAGATACCTGCACTATGCTCCAGGCTCTGCGGCATAATCAGTGACCACATCCTGGTCGGACCCCTCTATATCTGTGATCTTGATATCATCTATCGTAGGTCTCGCTACTGCTCTGGGTCTGGGAAGGACTCGTGAGTGTCGGGTGTAGATGGGTACATCGGCTGGAACACACTGCTCTAGCCCAAACTGCCTCCGTACTCAGTCAAAGTAGAATGGGACTATGATATGTGGATATCGTCCTCTCAGTAGGCGGTTCCTCTGTAAGCATGCTAGTTGTCTCTCCATCCCATCCCATCTGTGCATCCGCAGATATGGTCTCCATATAGTCACCTCAGCTATCAGTCTATCAAATGTCACTCTCTAATACAGTAGATCCCCAAATCTCCACTCGCTGGTAAGTGGATAAGCAAATACCCTAGGTCGCTCGCTAGCCGCACCCATCGGATAGCCGACAGGCCTGGTGCATGTAAAGTGCTCAAATATCCACACCTGCAGAAGTGTGCACGTCATCAAGCTGCGACCCTGTCCAAAAACATACTCCTCAAGGTCGTGATAGAGATGTGCAAGCATACTCTGACCCCAGGCATATACTCTCCTATGTCTCTCCATAGCCCTGATGCACCATGTGAGACCCCCATGCATGTGCGTACCTCGCCCATTAGGGCAGACAGCTAGTGCAATGATGGCAATCATAAGACGTCTCATGAGGGGCACCTCTCCTGTAGGATGTAAGAGCCAGCTGACCATGATGCGACCTCTCGTCTCACTCAGCATGACTCTCCCTATGCAGTATACCTGCTCCCTCTGATGATCCTCTGCTGACCGATCGGTCACATATGTCACGGTAGCTCCTCTGATCGGTAGGCGAAGTATGTGGTACACATCCTCAACTGTCACTGTCATCTCCCCTACTGGAAGCTGGAATGTACATGTGTCAGGATCCCATCGCTCCATGAGTGCCATCAGCATCGCAGGATGAAATCGAATGGCCGGCATAAGAATCATATATCACAAACCTACTATAGATAATGTGTCTCTCTCTGCCTGAGTCAGCTGGGGAATCTGATCTCGCAAGATGCGAAGAATCTACCCCACCGTGTGCTCTCTCATGTATGGGAGACCCTGCAATACAAAAACATCAGTGTAATCAGTAATCAATCATCAAAATCATCTATGCCAAATACGCAAACTGACGAACATCGAAAGCTAACCCTTGCCAAGTCCTGATTGGGACCATGGCGCCTTGAGGGGACCATGGCGCCCTGAGAGGACCATGGCACCCTTCAGGGACCATGGCGCCCCACAGGGACCATGGTGCCCTGAAAGGACCATGGTGCCCTAGGTGGGACCTAGGGTCAGATTCCAGGGCCCGCATTCAATCACGGAAACTCAAAGTAAACAGAAATGCAGAAAGTCAAAGTTCAGTCAACTCACCTCGTCCAATGGCTCGTCGTCAATCACGGCCTGTCGCATGATCTCAATCCTCGTGGGACGCTCTGGTCGTCGTGAAGGCATGATGATGGCTATGTGGGCTCCGCTACAATGAACAATACTCAGAAATCAACAAAGTGACAAATGCAATAGTCACTTTCAAGGTATATACTTTCATTCCTTTACCTTTACTTTCAAAACCCTAATTTTCCTCTATCACTAATTTCATCATAACTTGAGTTTGGGAGATGCGATTTTCAAACCGTTTATTGCGTAGGAATCGTATTTTCATTCCCTTACTCCCTTGATGTTCCAAAATGTGCTCTGATGAAGCCTTTGTAGTGAACATCTCTCATCAATAATCGCTCACACAATTTGTCGTAAGTAAACATGCTACCCTGTTTCACCTCCCTAATAAGCAAGTCGAAACAGGGGGGGCATATAGCTACTCGCAAATTTCATCACCTTCCTTAGTAAGCATTAGGTGATTTTGTGATCTAACGTGTGTTTTATAGGGTGCGATTCCTAACTGTGTACTGCAGATACCGCTGGGGGCTTCGTTCGACGGACTTATGGATATATCCTTTTTCAAATAATGTTTACTTTTCTACTTTAGCTTGCATATGCACATAGTACTCATATGACCGCTAAAGTGGGGGCTAAATGTAGCATTGTAAATTGTACGCACTTGCTAAAGTAGTACAATTTCACACCTATTTTAGCACCCGCCTTGGCGCGGTTTGCATTTTGCATTACATTTCCCCTTTAGCACTTAATTAATCAAATTAATTAGGTCTAAGATCCTATTTCATCATCTTCCACATCATAAAGTGTGCCCCTTTCATTTTATTCCTCCGATACATCATTTAATCAAAAACCCTAATTAAGTCCTACTTTGAACTTGGGAGCTTGATTTCGGGGGTCAAAACATCTCGAAATCACCTATAACTTCAGGATTCTCTCTAAAATCATCATATCCAATGGCCCTGAAAATTTGGTGAAAAGTTGTCGGGACCATGGCGCCCAGAGTGCACACGGTCCTAGACATTTTTCCCAAAATTTTAGGAGCGCGATCCAATCATAAAATAAAGCTTAACCCCAAGAAATTGGCGGGAGATTCAATCTCTAGGTCGGCCAAAAGTTGAAATTAAGACCTAGGGGTTTCATATATAAGAGCTCTCTTTCTTCATTGGAAAGGATCCGAAATTTTGGTTTCAAGGACCTTCTATGCAGTGAAAGAGCAGATCTTTGAATACTTCAACAACATTCAACATCCATCTATCAAGCATCTATCAATTTCATTCATCCATTTAGGGCTTTGAAGGCATTAAAGAGCAATAAGGGATCACCGACTGAAGATTGGCTTTGTACCCCTCCCTTGGGGTTGGGTATGATTTCATGTTGTTTTCATGTCTTTGCATAAGTCTCATTATATCAGTTGTATTCATGCTTTAGATCTCTTTACATCTTGATTTGGAGCATTTACATTGTCATTTACAAGCAATTAGGGTTTACTTTCTAGGTTGCTCTAGTTTGCTTACTTGCATTTTAGAATCTTGCACACACACAAGGTCTGTACACACACTAATTTTACAATACAACTTGGCTATTCATGGAGGTGGAAATCACCAAAGCGGGGGTTTGACTAAGGCAAAACCCTATATAGCCGCCCAAAACACCTTTTCAGATATAAGTGCAGATTTCGGGATTCAGACGACGTCGCAACTTGTAGATCCGAAAGAAGCAAACGGAGACCGAACCATACACCAAGTTTCAGAGCAAAAGACCAGGACAGGGGCGTGGGGCACCCTGGTCCTACCAAGATAGGGGCGCTGGGCGCCCTGGTCCCTGGGACAGGGGCGCTGGGCGCCCTGGTCCTTCTGTCAGACAGCATTTCCGACAGTTTTCCAGGTTGCAAAATAGCAGTTTCAGGTGCAGTTTCAGGAGCAGAATCAGGACAGTGGCACCCACGCCCCCGTCTCGAACATTTTTCACTCATATTTTAACTCCGGGTACGCATCTACATTCTTGTCTTGTCCTTGTGTTTGCAGCTTTCCATTGTTTAACTTCAATTCTGCAATTTTGTTATTAGTTCATACTTGCACTTGGAGGTTAGGAATTGAACTTGCATCATTTTATCTTTCAATTACAACAAAGGAATAGAAACCCTAATAGGTAGCTCGTGGCTCTCTCTTTCACAAAAGAAAGTAGCCAATTGTGCGATACCTCTAGGCTCTTTCGTATTCCGCAATGTGTGTCAAAAGGTAGGATTAGGACATGTTAACCTAGTCTCACTTTTTCCCCTACACAGATAGGTCAATTTTTCCTGGTTTATCTTTCATTTAATTTTAATTTGCTAACCGTGCTTGTAATGATCTATTGAGTGTTTATGTTGCAGTTGTAGGTACCCTAATTCACACCCACGACATTTTGGTGCCCACCGTCGGGCTGAAAATCTAATTTCTTGGCCTCTTGCATCTTCAAAATCTTCAATCTCATGGATCTTTGGCCACACTATCTTCAGAATCTCATATGGGTACCTTTTTATTACCGTACAAGTTTCTTTGTGAACTCCTATGGGTATGTGGGAATACTCATATTGCTATGTGAGGAAACTCGTACAATTTTTTTGTTTCTGTCTTTTCGTAAATAGAGTTCATTTTAGGGTTTTTATGCTTAAATTTGGCTATTACTAATGTTAACCTTGGTTAGATTCTGAGTTTTCTAGCAGCCTAACTGGTTTTCTACAGAATGTTTGTCCAAGATTACGTGGTCCAAAAAATCAATTACTCAAAACAACATGATTACTAATGTATTGGTTTTGCAAGTTTCCTAAGGGAACTCAACCAAACTTTGTGTCTTCTTTAAGTTTTCTAGGCACACTTAATTTGGTAATGGTAAATGAACAATCTTGTTTTATATGCTTGAGAATTTGTCTAAAAGGTAGGAGAGTATGCTCTTGTCCATGTGGACAATCAAAAATCCTAACCCTTGAAGCGCTTCTATATTTGAGATTTGAATAACTTTAGCGGGCCAGTCACAGTGAGAAAAAGTAATCACCCTGTGAGAACGACCCAAGTGAGTACAACTAGACCTAAGCTTTCCGACTCACTCTAAAAAATAGGCCTCTCGAGATCAAAGTCTCGGAGGATGGTATTATTTGATTTTTCTCTTTTTGAGAGCTCTCATATCAGACATTTAGTAGAGCCTCACAGTCTCAATCACGCCTGCTTGACTACTTCTTGTTTTGGTACCTTGTTGGGCTATAGGCCTCAATCACGCTTATGCGACTACAAGGGGTAAGTCCAAATGGAAATCCTTACTATGAACCCTAAGATAGAAGCTACCTGGTTCACCTCCAAAAGGGGGATAATCTTTGTGCAAGAGAGATAGTAACTCTCCCAAGACACTTTCCATATCATGCCCCCATTAGCGTTTAGAGTCGGACAATATGGCGTTGAGAATATATTGTGTGAAAATCAGTGGTCGTATTCTCATAAGCTATTGGGTGTGTACCTAAGTTTGCAAGAAAAGGTTTTCTCTCTCAGCCAACTTCCTTATGATTTAGCATGGGGTGAACTCACAATACTGGTTCCCACTTTTTGGTACATCCTGATTTTTGTTGAAATCATACATTTTTTTAAAAATATAATGATTTAAGCTTTAAGAGGTCCCATTTGAAGTAATTAATTGAAGAGAGTTAGATCAAAGGCTCTTAGATAAAAAAATTTATCAAATGCTAATAAAAAACCAATTTTACATTAGCTTTTTGGGGGTCAAATGAATTCATTTAGAAGTTGTTTTTTTGAAGTATTTAGTCCTTATTATAAGCTTTCCGAATAGTATAATTTTTAATATATTTAATTTCATTAATATTTTTTTTTTTTGTTTCTTATCAATGTAGGTTTTTCACCAAACATGAACTTCTTTATTCTTTGCATTGGGAAAATAGTAAACTAATTCAAAAAAAATTGAAAAATATCTATGCCATAGGTATTGATGTCTTCTTTCTAAAAAGAAAAATTGAATTTCTATATATATAGAACAAGTTACATGTTCAAACATACACCTATATCTAAATTATAATTAGTCAGACTTCAAAACTAAATAAAATGAAAAATATTAAACATATCACTATCAAACCAAGTGTGTGCCCTAGGTATTGATGTTACAAACCAAAATTTGAAAGAATTAAGTTTATATCATTTATAGAAAAAAAAAAAAAAAAAAAGCTATGCATTTCAAGATGCACATCGCTCTTAAAAAATGTCGATTGCTGTAAAAAACTACTTTTCGAGGGAGATGGAAAAATCAATAAAAATTTATTCAAAAAAAATTGAAAAAAATATATTTAGAATCTAGAAACAAGATGTTACAAATCACTAGTTTACATAATCTTCAAATTCTTAACGGTTTAAAAGTTATAAGTGTTGAAAAGTGAAGGTTTTTTTCAAAATGTTCATCTAAGTGCCAAAGTTGGTCAAAAAGTGGGAACCAGTATTGTGAGTTCACCCCATGCTATGCTTGAGGTCACTTATCATATTCCGTGTTTGTTGTGTTTCATCCTTGGCACTGAAACTGAAACATCTAAAACTAGAAAACATAACCAAAACATCAAACATCATTGGTCAAAAATATGTCAAAGTCAAAAATTTGTCTCTGCTATGTCCTAAGTCATATGAGTTTCCTAGTTTGTAGTACGAGAAAGCTAGTTCATCATTCTATTTTGTCTAAATTGGCATACGAGTCATATTAGTAGAAGTCCTTTGTTATCAGTTATCGTATGGTGTTCTCTAAATTGTCATACGGGATTCCTAGTTTGTCGTATGGGACTGTCCAAATTGTCATCTGGGAATCCTTAATCTGTCATTTGAGGTTTTGTCTCTATTAGTCCAAAGCTGTCTTATTACATGACTTTTCCAGATCTATCATGTTTGCTTGGTCAATTTACAGTGAGCATATACACCTGATATCTATCATTATGTGCTTAGGTTGTCTTCTTGGTTTGCTCGGTTAAGTAATCTTCTGTCAAAATGGATTCTAGAACTAGACACCCCAAGATTTTCAAGTATTCATCTTCAACAAGTTCAAGATCTAAAATCTCAAAGTGCATCATCACCTCTTTGATAAACTGATCACTCAAAACATAGTTTCTCATCGGGATCTATCATCCTCTATCATGAAACTACAACATTTGATCAGAATAACCTCGTCCCATATCATAGGATATATTATTCCTATTGGACTTGGTCTTATCAAATTCATCATCATTGCACTCCAACTGAAGATCAAAAAACTTACAAACTTACAAATACTTAAATTATCTTTTTATGTCATGTCACTCTATCATATCTACATTGATAGTTGGTCACTTATCGAAACACCTTTTAGACAATTGAATCCTTGCACAATATTCAACACACGTGTAGCCCTATTTTAACTAGAGCGCAGAGACGTAAGATCATAGAAATGGAAATAGAAACATTTGAAATGACTGAAGATTATAGGAACATGGCATACCAAAGTGAAATACAAGAAGAAGACATAACAGACCAACATATCAAAGAAATCAAACATGATCCTAAATTCAATAAGTTTATGGAGAAAATATTTGAGGGAGAAAAAGAAAAATACTTCCTAATGTTGGCAAAATTTGGTGCTACACTCCCCCAAGATTTTGATATGAGCAATTTAGGACAAAATAGAAGTGACCCTTCTAATGATAACAAATGACATGAGGAGATTTCCGGTCACAAAAAGGATGACACATCAATTCCTGATAACATAAGAACTAATGAGGAAACTTTCGTTCCCAAAAGGGATGATGTAGAAATTCTCAACAAGACTAAATCTAATGAGGACACAAGAAAGAGTCGAGATGATATAAGAAGAGATCAAGATCATACTAGAATGAAAACTCATGGTTATACAAGAATAAATCATGTTGATAATCCTCTCATAGCTCTTACACAACAAATACAAACGCTGCAAACACAGGTTCAAGATATGCAGAGAGGAACAGTTAGAAGACACTTGCTTAAAGAAATTTGTCCCTACCCATTCGATAGAAATCTAAACATGATACCATTTCTTGCAGGTAGCGAAACTCCTAGATATGATAAATATAATGGAAACACTGATCCTGAGGATCATATACGAGAATTTTGCATCATGAGTATGGAGTTTTCACATGAGGATACATACCTGATGAGATTATTTCCAAAGAGCTTAAGTGGACTAGCTATGGAATGGTTCTCCAAACTTCCACCTAGAATTAGATCATCTGTAGAATTGGTGGATAAGTTTGTTTCACAATACTCTTACAACATACAACATGAGGTCACAATGCTAGACCTATGTAATACTAAATAAAAGAGTGGAGAACCTTTCATGACGTTTCTACAGAGATGGAGATAGTTAGCCTCACGATATCCTTGTACAGTGCCAGAATATGAGAAAATGGACATATGCATCAATAATCTAAACAGACAAATGAGTTATCATCTAAAAATGCAATGTCATCAAAATTTGGAAAAAATGATTGATAATGGAAGAAGCTATGGTAAAGAAGGGTGAGTTGAAGCTATACAAAGCAGGAGTTAATCCTCCTAACAATAATACTAGTAACAACCACAATGATAAACCCAAAGTTTGGAATCGAAATCGAAATGTCGTCAATGATGGGATAGTGGATAACAATGTAAAACCAAAGCAACCGGTTTTCAATTTATCCAATCACTCAACAACGGCTCAACAAAACAACAATCACCAAAAATCAACTTTCAATAGTTTCTTTCGAAGGAAATTTACAAACATTGGTGAACCACTTGGGTCAGCATTAAAGATGCTTCTCGCAAACAAGTTGATTACTTTGCGAGAAGGAAGAAACTTCGAACTCGAGTGAAACCCTCTTCGTGGAACAACAACCATTATTGCAATTTTCATTGAAACAGGGGACACCACACGGATAATTGTCAGTGGTTGAAACATGTCATCCAAGATTTGATTGATAATAGAGTGATAACTGTGGATAGGCATATGATAAACAAATCTCATATAGCTTTCAAAACTCCGCTTCCTAACTATGAGAAGGGTGAATCATCAGCAACACATAATGGTAAGGGTAAAGCAAAGGTGAACTATGCTCATGCATATGATAATGTGGTAAATGTGATTGTAGTTAAAGAAAAAAAATATCAAGAACCTGCTCATGCTATCACAAGAAGCAAAGCCAAAGTTGTTTTATTGGGTCCTACAGCTAACACGTCATCCACTTAAAAACAATACAGTCTAGTGGATCAACTACAGAAAAATCCCATGCAAATATCCATCTTAGAACTTTTAAGGCTTTCACCTACACACAAAGAAATTCTAGAAAAAGCATTAGTAGATACGACAGTGTCCAAAGATCTTGATGTAGATCAATTCCAAACCATTGTGGGACACCTCATAACCCCTCAATGCTTATCATTCATGGAAGAAGATGACATGTCCTTGCAACATCCCCATAATGCTCCCTTGCATATTGAAGTCCGCATTCATAAAATGTGTGTTAAACGAGTTCTAATAGATGGGGGAGCTGGCCTAAATATTTGCTCATTAAGTCTTGTTCATGCTCTAGGTTATTCTAAAGATGCAGTTGATCCCCAAAAAAAGATCACAAACAAAGCATATGATGAAGAAGAGTGTTCCTCAAAAGGAATTGTGGTATTACCCATCATAGTGGGACCTTTGCAAAAAGACACAGTATGACAAGTTCTAGACTTGGAGTTATCATACAACATACTCTTGGGAAGACCATGGATACATGACATACAAGCTATTCCATCAACATATCATCAGTGCCTGAAATTTCCATACAATGGGCAAGAAATCACAATCTCGATAGATTGAAACCCATTCTAGTACTGTAGTAATCTAAAACCGGCTCAAGAGGTCATTGTTCCTCATAATCGGGAGGCATTGTCTTCAAACACACAATCCAAGGAAAAATCATTTGTTTCAATTTTGTCAAGTATGGAAAAACAAATGTAGCTAAGAGATCGAGGAAATGGAGAATATTCACTATCACAGTTACCACTTTCTCCTAAATCCTATGGAAAACCATCAAACTCTAAACAACAACCAATTGTGAAACATCCTCCAATATTTGATGGAGAATTTGTTAGTGTTGGGACCTTATCAAAGGAAATAGAGGACAAATATGTGCTACAATGGCTATACAAGGATGAAGAAGTCCAACAAAAGATCAATAATATCATAATACCCGCTGAAAAATATGGAAAAGGATTTAACATCCTTCAAAAAATGGGATACATTGGAATGGGTTCTATACGAAAAAGAAAAGAAGATATCTCAAAACCTATCCAATCTCATACTCAGCAGGCTACAAACAAATTAGGCTTAGGGTATGGACAAGTTACTCTACAAGAGGACACATCTTCTAGCCAACAACAAGATGAACATGATAACAGACAAGAACAACTTGCAATTGAAAGGGAAGAAACATCTTCCAAACAACAAGAACAAACAAACATGAAATGGAAAAAGAAGAAAGCTTCTAATCAACACGAAAAACAAACTAAAGGCACCTCCCAAGCAGAGTTAACTCCTAATCAAAATAAACAAGAAGTTGGTACAAATCAAGGAGCGCTGATAGAAAGGTTGACAGAACTCAATATCAGCCCAGAGGAAGCTGAATATGAGACAAGAAAAGATATAGCAAGAAAAATAGAAGAAACAAATCAAATGCTATATGAATAAATCTACAAATTGCAAGTTGCAAGTGAGACAAATTCTAATGAATGGGAATGGGATTCCTATCATTCTGAACAATCAACTGAAGAAACTTGTTTTGAAGAAGATGTAGGTGTCGATGTAGTTTATGCATATGCGGGGCAAATGTTAGAAACTAGCCCACTTGAATTAGAATCACATTCGGTTGACTTGGACTTAATTGAGGACAATCAAGAGCTACTTGCGAGACGTCATTCTGATGAGAGTATCATTCCAAACATTGCAATACATATCGAAAACTTTGACATCTCTATCATGACCCTTAATACCTTTGAAGCATCTCAACCTGATGACCCCTTACTCCAATCCATCCTGAACTTATTGACTGGGAAAATGAATGACATAATGCCACTGATAATTTTCCTAATAACCATGCCATATAATTATATCTTAATGCAATCTAACTCACAAAAACTTTCACCAAGGATTTCAACAACACATCTTTCAGTCAAGTGGGTGCCAAATCTCCTAGTTGCAAAAGTGAAAATAAAGAAAACAATAACAGATCTAATGTTGAAAACCATTTATTGGCAACATTAGACCGAGAAAAAGTAAAAAGAAAGGACACATCTAACGGTGAAAACCTCCTCGAGGCATCGGAAGATGAGAGATTTGACACCTTACTTGAATACTATCAAGAAAGGTCATCATATTAATTGAACAAATAGAGGCAATTAATATTGGGACAATAGGGCAACCAAAGATTATACATCCAGCAACTTCTCTATCAGAACAAGAAATGCAACAATATATGGAATTCTTCAAACGACGATAAATCAATTTTGCCTAGTCATATGCAAACATGCTAGGGTTGGATTCAGATCTTATTATGCATCACTTAAATGTCAGTCTAGGAGCGAAACCAGTTAAACATAAATTAAGGAAGATGCATCCTCATATCGCTCTTCTTGTTAAAGCAGGACTAAAGAAATTACTGGATGTGGGATTCATCAAACCTATAGCATATCCTCAATGGGTATCAAACATCGTTCTTATTTTCAAACCAGATAAAAGTATTAGAGTATGTATAGACTTCAGAGATCTTAATAATGCATGTCCAAAGGATGGCTTTCCTTTACCTAACATTGACATCATTGTTGATTTAACTGCTAGACATTCCATGTTTTCTCTAATGAATAGTTTCTCAGGCTATAATCAGATTAAAATAGCTCTGGAAGATCAAGAAAAGATAGATTTCACATGTCCATGGGGTACTTTCTACTGGAACGTCATGCCATTTGGACTAAAGAACATAGGTGTTATATATCAGAGAGCCATGACAACAATATTCCATGACATGATGCATACATTCATGGAAGACTATGTGTATGACATATTGGCAAAATCATACAACAAAGAAGAACATATAGGAATACTGGAAAAGATATTTGACCTATTAGAATAGTACAAGCTATGGCTCAATCCCAAGAAATGTACCTTCGGTGTTACTTCAGGTAAGCTATTGGGATATATTGTTTCAGCTAGGGGTATCGAAGTTGATCCAGCCAAGGTCAAAGCAATCATGGAAATGGCATCTCCCGGGAATATCATTCAACTCGGATCATTCCAAGGAAGACTACAGTCAATTAGAAGATTTTTTTCTCAGCTAGCAGATAAATTTCAACCATTTACTCATATGTTGCACAAGAATGTTAATTTCAAGTGGGACCATCAATGTGAAGAAATATTCAACAAGATCAAGGACTATCTCATGAAACCACCTGTCCTAATGTCACCTATTCAAGGAAAGACATTGTTACTATATGTATCAACCACAAAAGTATCATTAGGAGTTCTTCTCGCACAACAATATAATGAAGGAAAAGAATGAGCTATCTACTACATCAGCAGAACATTAGTAGGATACGAGCTCAACTATTCATCAACAGAAAAAGCATGCTTGGCGGTAGTGTTTGCTTCTCAAAAATTAAGACACTATCTACTATCTCACTCAATCAATTTGATTGCTAAAATCAATCCATTGAATTATTTGCTTAGCAAGGCAATATTAACAGGAAGATTAGCAAAATGGATCATGATCCTCAATGAGTTTGGTATTAAGTATGTGGACAAAAAATCTATCAAGGGACAAGTCATTGCAGACCAACTAGCAGAGGCACCGCTTCAAGATGATCATCCTTTACACATTGAATTTCCAGATGTTGATCTCCTAATAGTCACCACAAAGACATGGCAATTTTACTTTGATAGATCATATACATAGCATGGATCAGGAGAAGGCATTTTATTTATCATGCCACAAGGTCATACAATTCCAAAAGCGTACAAATTAAGCTTTCCATGTACCAATAACACAACAAAATATGAAGCTTTGATCATAGGAATAAATTTTGGCCATCAAGTGGAACATTACATAGCTACGGGTCTTTGGAGACTCTCGGCTCGTCATCAATCAAATCAATAACGATTATCAAATAAAGGAAGAAAAGCTAATGCCTTATAAGAAGATGGTTAATGATGTCAAGAAATACTTTGTCGACATAAATTTTGAGAAAATTATGAGGAATAACAACAAAGTAGCAAATGCCATGGCAACACTTGCTTCTCTACTTCAGACACAGGAAAATCAAGAGCGCTACGAATTCCTGGTGGAAGAGTTGTTTTACCCTGCTCATAATTGTCTTGATTCCCAAATTATATGTCACCTTGTTGGGCATGATTCCTTCCGCTATGGAAAAACTTATACATACCTGAAAGATAATATCCTCCCTCTTGACTTGTCAAAGAACCAAAAGAGAAACTTTATTCGCCAATGCTCCCATTATACCCTTGTCGCAGATACCCTTTTTAAACGAGGTCTAAATGGTACTCTCTTAAGATATCTCGAGCAAGAAGAATCTGAGAAGGCCTTAAATGAAGTCCATAATGACATTTGTGGCACTCATTCAAGTGGTCTTACCCTTTCAAAAAAACTCATACGCTTGGGCTATTATTGGCCAACTATGGAACAAGATTATTTTTAGATAGCTAAAACATGCAAACAATGTCAAATCCATGGAAATTTAATTCATGCACTAGCACAAGAACTTCATGGTTTGGCAACATCTTGGCCTTTCTGCCAATGGGGTCTTGATCTAGTAGGAAAGATAAATCCTCCTTCATCCAATGGTCACAAATTCATCCTTGTAGCTACAAAATATTTTACAAAATGGATTGAGGCAATACCTCTCATAAATATCACATGAAAACAAATTGTTGCATTTATCTTGAACTACATCATATTTCGTTATGGCATACCCATGACCATTATCACTGAGAATGGGCGACTGTTCAAGAACCAGGATGTAAAAGAGCTTTGTGAGAAATTTTAGATCCAACATAGATTCTCCACACCCTACTATCCAAAAGGGAATGGGCAAGAAGAAGCATCAAATAAAACTATTCTGAAAATCCTCAAAAAGACAGTGAATGATACTGGCAAAGATTGGCATATTTAATTGAACCCTACTCTATGAGCCTACCATACCAGTATCCACACACCAACAAGCGCCACACCTTTCTCTCTTGTCTATGGATCATAAGCAATACTGTCAATAGAAGTAGAGATACCTTCTCTATGAGTATCATTAAAAGGTCTTATCCCAGATGAAGAACAAAGAGTATCTAGACTACAAGAGTTAGAATTGATCCATGAATGAAGGCAAAATGTGTTTGATCATTTGAAGGTGTATCAGCAAAGAATGTGTCAAAGTTATAATAACAAGGTCAAACCAAGAGCTTTTCAAGTTGGAGAACTAGTACTAAAGGAAAATCCACGAAACCAGGTCGATCGAGAAAAGAAAGGGAAGTTTGAACCAAATTGGTTGGGTCTGTTTGTGGTCACAACAGAATCTGGGTTAGGAGCCTATTAGTTATCAACATAGGATGGGGATCAGCTTGAGGAACCCATCAATAGCATGCATCCGAAGAAGTTTTATGTTTGAAAAAGCGAAAAAGTCCAAAAATAGTGAAAAAGTAGAAAAATCCAAAAATAGTGCAAAAGCAGAAAAATCCAAAAACAGTGAAAAAGTAGAAAAATCCAAAAATAGTGGAAATCAGAAAATACAAAAATAGAAAAAACAAAAACAAAACAAATATGAGAAAAAGTGCAATAATAACATATGGTGAAAACCTAGCAACAGGCGCTATCTGTCAGCTAGCTCTTCCATCTATTAGTTCATGTATCCTTTTGCATGCATTTCATTTTCCATCAATGCTATTCATATCCACAAATAAGCCTTTGTACATATGCAAGCATCGCAGGTGATTTCTCACCATGGTTTGGATCATTGGGTATATCATAATAAATTTGTTTCTAGGCTTGGGGCAAAATCCTACACCTAGTTGGGGGCAAAATTTTCCATCATATTGAGCTTAATCAAACAAGTAGAACAATAGTTAGACAACTCTTGTCAAGTGAAACTAAGACACATCCAATGTTGAACACATGATCAAATTATCACCCATCAACCTATCACATGTCACTCTAAGCACGACACACACATATCAATGGATGATATCTTTTGACTAATGATTTTAACACTTTGGTTTAACTTATCTATCTTGATTTTCGCTATCATGATTTCAAAGTGCCTCCAGGATGTCTCTAACTAGAGGAACAAGGACGGAACATGATGTTTTTCTTGTCTGCTATATGTAAATTAATCATTATGTGAAAATTTGTCTTAGGACATGATCATCGAAGACATTTCCAATTTTCATATATAAATGGTTAATACCGCCTATTTTATGCAAGCAACACTTAGGTCATCTTGGCTCAGTTATACCTTGATGCTTGTGCTAAATTGCAATATCAAAATCCAGGAAAGTAGTGCTCAAGTCATCATGGTCCAATTATACCATCGATGTTTGCACGCACTTCCCACATTTTAAAAAGCTCAATGATGACAAAGCAATAACCAAGTGACTGGTCCAATCGCAACTTTGCATTTCATTTTCATTTGCATTTGCATTTGCATTTAGCTTGCATTTAGCTTGCATTTCATTCTTGCATAGGATCACAAAAGCTCATCTTATCCAAGGCCAAATCTATCGCAAGAATCATCAATGTATCATCATAGGTGTATACATAATCAAAACAATGACTCATCTCTCTCCAGATGTTATCAACCCAACATGAATCTTATGCTACTCTCTCAAATGTACCAACATCAGCATATCTGAATCTTCTTGCAACATGATATCAACAAAATGCTAGTTCTTTATCCAATCACTCTTATCAATTCTTATCAATCCATTACATTTGATCCATTCTATCATGTCTTATACATGATGTATCTTTCCTAGAACCATCCATTTTGATCAAGTCTTATATAGGATATATCATTCCTGAAACCAGACGCTTTGATCATCTTTGTCTTATACATGAGGTGTCATTCCTAAAACCAGACTAGATCTTGATTTCATCAATCTAATCAATCTTCTCATTCAATCAAGCTCTATCAATCATCACATCGTGAACCACATCACAATGATCGAAGAACTCACACTTTCATCAATCAACATTGCAGAAATCAAACCATTTTCTAATTGGAAAATCAATTTCGCAAAGATTCAACCACTCCAAAGGTCAATTATCTCAATTTATCTCCCGAGGGGGCATCATCGTATCACAATTTATCAATCAATGTCTGGGGCATCCTATCAAACCAATATCACATCAACATCATCAAATTGAGATTATTCTTTGAATCAACGCGTCATCACACCTCGCTTCAAAGAGGGGCAAAATGTATACAACTAAAAAATGGTCTGAAGATAATTAATTAAATAAGCAATTATTTAATTAATCCCCCTTCCCAATTTAATTGAATTCATTAGAAATTTGATTAAATTCCCCATTCATCTATTTATTAATAAATCTAATGATTTATTTAATAAGTTCATTTCAATAGTCCCCTTTGATTAATTAATCTAAATTAATTAATCCTCCCCCATTTGATTCATTTCTTCTAATCCCCTAATTAATTAAAACAAATCAATTTATGAGTTGTTGAAAGTTAATTATCCTTTTCCTATTATTTTAATTTTTAAATTCAAATTCCCCACATGCCTCCTAACTTATAACCACCTAACCTAACCACCCCCTAACCTAACCCATTCCACCTAATCCTAGGTTTAGCTAAACCTATCCTTTTGCACATCCTAACCTCCTTATCCTAACCTCCCATGGGTTGGATATTCTCCTCTTAAGACACATGGCACTTATGGCACGTCTCCTCCCTTGGATACTTGCCCTCTTGTGAGCAATATTCCTTGACAATTTTCACCATAGAGATGACAAGTGTCCCTCCCTCCAACCTCTTCTCCAACCTCCTCCGATTTGACCCTTGATATCTTCATATTCAATCTTGATCATTGATTCCTGTCACCTCACCCCTAGCCTTGGAAATCCTATAAATATCCCCCATTTTGGAGCACAAAGGATCCCATCTGATCTCATCTCAAGCATTTTTATTATAGGCATATCCCATCTCATCCCATCTCAAGCATTTTTATTATAGGCATATCATTTCTATCATTCTAGTTTAGCATTGTTATCATTTATTGCATCTTAGATCTAGTCTAATTTAATCATCTTCTAGTATAATTACTTAATCATATATCCTAATCAATCTCTCATCTAGCTTAATTGCATCTATCATTTAGCATAATCATGCATACCATTAGTATAATTAGCTTCTTATATCAATCTAGCTTGCACATCATATCTTTTTAAATCCCTTATCTTGGTGTAGTCGAGTCACTAGGATTGCTCATCTAGATCTGAGAGAAAATCCACACTCACATTTCTTAGGAGGCAATAGGTCGCTTTGCCATGGTTTATCTTTCATTTGATTTCAATTTTCTAACCATGCTTGTAATGGTCTATTGAGTGTTTGTGTTGTAGTTGCAGGTACCCTACTTCACACCCACAACACTTAGAAGCCCACTTTTCCAAACAGTCGGCTTCCTTCTTCCTCTCCCTAGGAGTATAACAAAAAGAAACCAACTCTAAAGAGTCTCTTAAACTCAGAATTTGTCTAGCCACCACAACATCCACCAATCTCTATTTGTTCAACATGTCCATGACAATTTGAGAGTCAGATTCACAAATAGCCTTGCTTTAGCCAAGAGAACATCCTTGTTTAAGCTCCTAAAGAATACCCAAAGCCTCCATAAGATTACTAGTAAGATGTCCCTTATTAACAAAAAATAGGAAAATCACATTTCCTAAACTATCCCTATCGATAACTCGAATCACTGCATGTCTTGGATTTCCTCAAGAAGAGCCATTAAGGACTCTCGAACCACTTACCAACTCACCGAACCTTCTTTTTGGCATGTCAGCACCTAACTTGTCAAGTCCATCTATAAAGTGGACCGCTATTATCCCTAGCCAAAATATTTAAATTCTAAATAATAGACATGTCACCCAGATCCACATTTACAAAGAGATCATACCTTGCCATCAAATTTTCTTGCAACATATTAATAATTCTCTACCACACTTGTTGCACATGTATCTTCTTATCTTGAAAAATCCTAGGATTTCGTTCCAACCATAATTACCAAATAATAAAAGAGGATCCCATATCCCAAGCTACGTGGGGAAAGGAAATTTTACTTGAGGATCTACCAAGACTATTCCATAAATCCAACAAAGAATTGGCATGAACACAAGCATGCTTCTAGGCTCCCCATCAAAAGTGCCAAATTTTCTTACAAAAAGCGCACTGAAAAAAAGAGATGTGAAGTGCTCTCTCATTATTATCACACAAAAAACACATTGAAGGTCCTTGGGATCCTCTTTTCCAAAATATTTTCCTAAGTAAGATATCTATTTTGTACTACCAGACACAAAAAAAATTACACTTGGGCCAGAAAAATTGATTCCCAAACTACTTCCATTAAGGAACAATCACCTTCCCATATGTCAATCTGTCTAACTCCGTGTATCCTGAAGCCACTAAAATCTTCCCTTTGGGTTTGGGCCCTAAGCAAGGACATCTTGTCCCTTCAGGGAGTTGTACATTCTTCCTACCAAAATCCTAACAAGTTCCTCCCAAGCATCCACTGATCCTCCAAGGGGCCATTCATGCAACTCCTTCCATCTAGCCACTTCCCCTTGCCCCAATCTATGGATAACTTTAAAATCCCTGACTCTATGAAATAACTAGCTCTTAAAAATTTAAATGCATAATTGATTTCAAGTTATTGCTCAAGTCTCAACATTCAAACATGACAAGATCTTACTCTCCTACACCATTTCACAAGGTAAACTTCATCATCTATTACAAATATTATGACTCTATAAAATAACAATATGTTTAGTAATTAAATCAAGGCATTACTCCAATCTTATAACTATAACTCATTTTATATAAATATTATGCATTTTATTCTAGTTGGTCTAAATTGTATTTACATGATTTCTTTCCTAATGAATATTATCTATCCAAGAATATTAATTTAAATTTTTTTATATTAAAAGTACTATCGTAAACAACTATCTTTATAATTAAAATAAATAGACCAATGCATCTCTTATGTCAATCTATATTATTACATACTTGAATAATGACATTATGCAATATACATTTTAAAGAAACTAAATTTATATTTTTTAAAGAAACTAAATTTATATTTCTTTCTTATCATTCTAAAATTGCTAAAAGATGTTAATAATGATGCAATATCATCTAAGACAAGGTAAATTCATAAGAGATTAGCTAGATCGCTACAATCCACTTCGAGACTAAGTATATACTAACTTTTAATATTTTCATGCTAAGAATTCTTTCTTTTCATTTCAACTGCCTAATCGCATTGCTTGATTTATAGAGACAAAATCTTGCTAACTTATTAATGTTAGAAGTAAATAACATCTCATGATTTTTCTTAATATGTGACGAAGATTAAGAAATGATAAAAGAGTTTGTTGAAAGGCTTTAGACATACTAAAGAAACAACATCTTTGTTTGATGAAACTAAGAGAAGGCTTAGACAACATGATAAGTGACATGTAAGTATATAAACTCAAGTTCTATCGAAGAAGGATTAGTATTTAAAATTCCATTTGCATGATTATTGTAGACACTTAAAATTGGTTAATTAATTTAATCAAATTTAATTCACTTAGTCACCTATATTAATTAAATAATTAATATTATTTAATTGGTTATGGCATCCCTTCTGGCTAAATTAATTTAATTAATCGAGCCATGTCCTATTAATTGATTAATGTTTTAATTAATTAATCCCTTGTCCTTCTTCTACTAAATAAAATAATTCAATTATTTTATTTAGCTCATGTCACACTTTTACTCCTTTTATTTGAATTTTATAATTCAAATATTCTAATTGAGTCATATGTCTCCTAAACTTAACCCTTCTTCTAGCCTAACACACTAACTAACCTTATCCTTCTAACCTCCCTTCTCACATGTGTGCACATTCCTAATTTCCTAAATATTAGGAAAATAAACTAATTTTGGGTGGCTACCTCCCAAAATGGACATGTGTACTTGTTTACAGTTGTCATTCCATGTCATGACGCTTGCCCTTCCCAAGGACACTTGTCAATCCTCCCATTTCCAGTTGTCCTCAGTTGAGAATAGTGGCAAATCCTCAAGCATCTCCCTCATCCCATCAAATCCTATTTAACCCCTTAATTTTCCTTTGCACATCATCCACTTTCATACAATCATATCATCGTAATGTCAATTTAGCTACTCGCATCCAACCATTTTGCATCCATTTTTAGCATAATTTGCATAAATCATTATCATCGAACATATGATGGAACCTTGGAAGCATATATCAAGCACACATCAAATTCAAGATCAATCAAATCAAAGAAATTGAGTTTGCATTTTTTATTGCTTTTGTTAGTTGCTCAATTAATTCCATTTTAGCATCCTTGTCTTGAGTGTTTGATTAATTTGTGCTTGCTTAAGTTGCTAGTTGTTTATCTCAATCTTGTTTATTTGCACTCACATTTTTACTCACACAATCATTATGTTCATGCAATTTATGGTTAAGACAAAAATGAGAGCATGAGATTTTTTTTGACAAATTAACTCAAACAAAGGTTGTCATCTTAAGCTATGTCAATGGTACAAAATAGAGTTATTGAAAATAATTTTTTTATAGTTTTTTATAGATAAAGTATTGTATGCTAATAGAATATTGTTTGATTGGAAATTTTGAATAGATTGTACATTATGAACCCAGGTGTTGTTATACTTTAGTTAGCATTAGTTATAAATATATGTTGTGTAAGTCATCAAAGGTAATATAATAAAAAATGAATGTATTATTTACAATTAAAAAAAATTGAAAAAAATGGAACAAGCATATATAAACTAACCAATCAATTTGAATAAAAATATTCACCTCTAATTATAACATAATGGAGAGATAAAATATAAAAATAATGTGAAACTAAAACTAAAGTAATAATTATACCTTATATTATTGTGTGGCATTGCTCCAAGATGGATGCATGTGATGATTATTTGTATGTAGGTTGCTCTTACTTGGAAGTTTTCCTAATCAACAACATGTACTCAGGATGAATGATTTTCTCATCATTATCCTTTGGAGGAGGTTTGTTACATAAACCTCCAACCATGATCGTGGAGGATGAAGCTTTTATTGAGAGATCAGGAATGGTGATTAGTGCATGTTGATTGTGCAAGCTACTAGTGTGATGAGTAGAGAGATATGGTGAGTTTAGGGTGATAAGTAAAAGACTCAAACATGTGAAATAATGCAGGAATCTATGTGAAAATGACTAGTGGTATTTCTTATACATATGAGAGAATGTGGGGATTAGTATGATAATGAAAAATGAAAGATATCCACATGTGTAGGGATGCAATAATTTGTGAGATATGACAAGAGGGAAATCTCACATGTGTAAATGGAGGGTGTAAATATTTTATGAATAATAGAAAATGATGACTAACACTTGGGAAATAATTTAATTAATTAAAATAAGGAGATATTAGAGAACTGTATTGGTCTAATTAACTAAATAAACACGGTTCATTTAATTTAATTTGAAGAACTGTTAGAGTAGGGTAATTAAATAAAAGAGAGTTATTTAATTAACTAGCGATATACTAATTTAATTAATCATCATGTAAAATGTGTTGGTGGGTATCTTTCTTGAAAGGCAATTAGCCCCTGAAACTTAGAACATGATAACCTCAATGTTCCTTAAGGTCGATTCTTGACCGTGCTTAGATTACTCGGTGTTGGATGTGATTTGTTGGTATCATAGAGGGGGTAATAGGTAATATGTTGGAAACTAAATAGGAATCCTAAAATATTTTAGGTGGAGTACTAAAATTCCTTCAAGATATTTGGTATTTAATTTGGTGATAACTTGCTACTTTCGTGAACTAAAACATGGGTTTTAAAACAAACTTCAAAAGATTAGGGTAGAAAGATTGAAACTTAAATTATCAAGAACACTTGCAAAGACATATTGATACTAATGGTAGACAAACTTTTTCAAATTAACCAAATCCCATTTCACCCAAACAATTCACAACTTCGATAAGAAAGGTGCAATCTTCAATGTATTTCAATAAAATATTTTCAAATCACAAAAGAACGTGTTAAATTAACCCCAAACATAGTACAAATCTAACAATATATTTATTATTTAACTCAATCCAAAAAAAATTATATTCATAAAAGACTTGTAATCATTGAGTCAAATATGAGCTAAACTTGGGGTTCATCACATACCATTGTATCTCAACATCATTGCTACTGAAAGACTACTAAATTTGGAAGGAGTAACCATGAAAATATTTTGAAATCACAATAAAATGATAGAACTTATAATTATGATTACATTAATTTCAAAATTATTACAACAATCCCTAAACTCTTTTAACGAGATCATGCTACCTTTTAAAGGCAAGAGTAATAAAGCCTAAGGAAAAATTAATGGTTGAGAACCCTCAACACTAATGATTAGGATTGCAAAGGCATATTTCAATTAGATCGCATAGAATGATATCATATTTCAACAACTTCTTCTTACAACCATTTCATTACTAAACAAAAGGGACATATTCACACTGAAGAGACAAAGCAATTACACCTAAGCTCCAACACTATCTTGGACAAAACATCCATCTTTTCTTAATTAGATACAAAAACCTGATGCCATTTATAAAATAAAACAACTTGATTAACTTTGGCAAGTTACACCAATAATTTGTCACTGAGAATGATATGCCCTCTACTTTTCTACATACAAACATATTGAGTAAATAAATCCATGACAAGGATCTCATCTTTTCATATTCAAGGCATGGAGTAACCCTTTCATGAAACTAACAATATTTATACTCTTAGATTAAGCCTTACTTTTTAACTTTCCTAAATGCTTGATGCAAACCTTTTATGGCTATTAAGAAATAAACAACATCACTTAAGTCCTCCTTGGCTACTACATTTCTAGCTCTCTTATCATATAGAAGTACTTTGCACCACTCTTTTAGCTAATTGGGATCCAATTCAAAATTCTTTTCAGCAAGGGCTAGAATAATCATGTCCAAGTAATTATTGTAGGATCTCAAAATATTTTCAACCTGAATTATAAATTTTAGAACCCTTTCTCTCATTTTATCTATAATCTCTTTTCTATAGAAAATTGTACCTCTTCAATAATAATGATCTTTGCTTTATTTTTTTAATCCAAAATCCCTTCTTGTTCAAGAATGTCTAAGGGTAAACTTACCAAAGCTTCAATCATTAGAAGGAAAGAATTGCAATTCCTATCATCACATTCATCTATCAAGTTTGCAATATTTCTCTTTAGGTCTAGAAATTGTATTTAAAATCATATTGCTTCAGCTATCATTCCATTCCCTTGTTTAAAGATGTCATCAATCCATATTTTAGTGGTTTTAGCTAAGACTTTCATCTTTCCTAATTTATCCACAACCTAATTTGGTAAAATTACGATATGAGCAAAGGTATACTTAGCTTTTTGCATTGATTTGGCCAAATATTTAATATATTCCTAAAGTTCTCTTATTGGGGGCCTTTAGCTGTGTATTAGTGGTCTCATATTTATCTATCTATTTCATAATGTTTCTCATTGATTCTTAGAATTCATCTACGACTTGTGTTTTTAAAATATTACCTAAATTAACCATTACCTAGAAATATTGAGGAGCTAATTCTATGTTGTCTTTATCCACCATAGGTGTTCCAACCTAGAGAGTTATGGAGCCTGATGAATCTTTGGTCATGCCTGTGAAAAACTTATTTCTTTTCTTATCTTTTGGCGTTTCTATTTTTTCCAATAATCTTTGAAAATCCATGGAAGGTATCTCAACAACTAGTTGTTTGTATTACAATTATTCTTCCAACCATTCAGGGGTAGTATACTCCTCTTCTATTGGTCTTTATGAAGAAGATGGTGGGATTTTTTGATCCTGGTGAGCTTCTTTCTCAACTTGATTTTGGTCATTTGTATATTTTAGCTATATTTCTTGATCTTGGTTAACCTTGAGTTCTTGCAGATATTTATTTGTAGTTTCTTGTTGTTTTTACTCTAGGATTACATCATCTCTTTTATCTTCTTCTTCTTATTCTACAAAATCTTTTTATCTTTTATCTTTTATCTCTTCTTCTTGTTTATTTTTCTCAATGGACATTTCATAGAATTGGGGAGGAGAAGTATGATAACTACTAACTTATTGTTCTTCTAATTCTTTAGATACTCTCACAATTCCACTAAGTGATGAAACTGATAAACTACCATGAGACACATCTTCTTGTAGATTTGACAATTTAATAATTCTTCACTAATAAATTAATCAATTATAGGATCTTGAGATATTTTTTGAATGAAGGATTGTGGTAAAGAAACTACCTCAAAAAAAAACTTCTAGAAGAAGGAATAGTAGGCATTATTACTAATTTAGCAAGTATTAGGATGCTAATTGCAGGAACATATTGTGAAGGAATGATGAAATAAACTTGAGGAGATAAGGTGGAAGGAGGAGAATCAATGGTTATGGGAGAATTGGAAATAGTTGAGAGAGTTGAAACTTCCCCAATTGTTGTAGGGGCAACAGAATTGGAAGGTGGAGAAGTGTGTGCTAAAGAAGCTTCAGTTGGTGGAGCAAAAAAAGGAAGGAGCTCTTCACTTTAACTACATTTTTATCCTTTTTTATCTTCTTAGAGGTCTAACTAACTTCACCTTTGGATGGTTTTGCTTTCCTCTTATAAGTAAATATTCTAACCTTGGGAATTATTTTAGCTTCATGACCACCTTTGTCTTTTCTTATTTTTCTATAAAGAGTATCTACTATGTCAAATTCTTGTTCATTGTCTCCCTTTTTAGAAATATCTTCTTCTAATGACTCTAAACTTTCCTCCCTTAATGCACATGTAAGTTCAATTCCCTTCTCTAATTTGGATGCTTTTAAATCTCCCCATTTCTTGTGTATCTTATTATGTTTCATAATTTCATCTAAATTGGTTATCATCTCTTCATATCAATTTGGCAATAGATTGTACATATTTTCAACTTCTTGATATTCTATATGTTGAACCAAATCGCCATTATCTATTAACTAGCTTGGAACCAATAGCTTTTTAAAATTTCTAGCATATGACAAGGGCAACCTAGAATATGATTTTTCCTAACTTATTTATCATCTAGACAATACACTCAATAATCTTCTAAATATATTTGTGCACCTGATTTGTTGGAGGCCTACAAGACAAAAATCAAACATCAAATGCACCCATGAAACATTATATCAAGAAATCTAAACGAATAAAACATGTTCATCAAATCAAATTTCTTAAAACCGTCTCATTGTCCTCTATCTCCAAGGATCTTCAAGATTCAAGGTGGCTCTCAGCTTGGAAGAGCACTTGATCTTTTATATGTCAACCTAAAGAATGAGAGATGAAGAATGATTTAGGATCAAAATGGATGCAACTAAGATACAAATGATTAGATGAAAAACTATTGATATGATATGGATGAAGAAATATGCTAGATGATATGAAAGATGGAGGTGTATTTCCAAATTGAAAGATTAAGTGGTGTAATTAAGCTAAGATGAAGATGAGATATGAGAATGATATAGAATTGATATGAAATTAAGCTAAATTATAATCTAAAACATGATATAATCTAAACTATGATGAAATTAGGATGGCCTAGATGATTGAGGGTGAACGTTGATCCTAACATATCAAAGCTTCTAACAGGGCTAAGGTGAATCCCTTAACCGGGTGACTCCTCATAGGGTCTTCTCCTAACAAGGCATCATTGTAAGCTTATGACTGGGCTTGGCTCCTAACAAGGCGCATTCTGAAAGAGTGCAACATATTTGTGGGTACCAATTCCCACCGTGGTTTTTCCCTATTTGGTTTTCCACATGAAAAACATAGTGTTCATGTGTGTTATGTAGGGTGGGGGGAGGGCAAGGAGGACAAGTGAAAGCTTTGTTGGTTGAATAACTAATAGGAGAGAGTTAGGCAAAGTTCTAGCTATCGGTAAGAAAGAGAGGGGGTGTTCAAGCCTTCAAGATGATGGATCTCAAGATTGAAGAAAGGGGCTCTATTTATAGATAAAATAGAGAAATGGATGGCCAAGATTGAGCAATCTTAACAAGGGCTAGGATTGAAAGTTATCAATCCATGAGGGGGATTCAATCCAATCCCAAGTTGAAAAATTCCACCTTAAGATGGCTTGAAAGGATGTTAAGCAAGAATTAGATGGTAAGTAAAAATTAGGGATAAATCTCAAGTGATGACATCATTGGATAATGCTATTATCCAAGGGGGCATTCTATTGTCGAAGAGGTAAACTCTTGTGCAAAGTTGAGGGATGGCCAAAGGGACAAACATCATGGGCTAGGATGATGTCTTGTAAGAGGAATTAAATGCTCTTTGAAGACTTAGGAGGTTAACTTGTTGGAAGTTAGATAACCTTACAAGTTTGGAAGACTCAACAAGTTAACTTGTTGAAGAAGGTAGAGTCTTCAACACATTTTGAAGACTTTCCCGAAATTTGCAGAAGTGACTCCCCCAAATTTAGGGATGTGACATGATTAGAGGAATTAGGATAGTTAATGAGGGATTAGAGGGGTTATGCTAATCGAAAATGTAGGAGAATACAAGTGGAGGGAAATAGGAATTTTAGATAAAATAAAAGATTTATTTTAGCCAAAAGGGGAACAACTTGCATTTGTAGGATTTTGCAAGTGGGGGGACTATTCACAAATAAATAATGATTTATTTAAATATAAAGGGATTTTAATCAAATGTAAATTCAATTAAAAGGGAAAAGGGGGGTTTTAATTAAATAAATAAGATTTATTCAACTAGATGGATAAAGGGTACTTAATCAAACCTTAGTTTAATTAATAGGTTAGGCTAGAAGAAAAGGATTTAAAACAAATCTTTAATTTGATTAATAGGTTGATTGGAAGAATAGGGATATTAATAAAACCTTAGTCTAATTAATAGGCAAATAGATGATGATTAAATGAATAGAATTCATCTAATTAGTTGTGCAAGTTTTAGGTGTCTACAGTATTTTCCGCTTGAATTTTTTTCCAACCCTCTTTCTCATATTACCATTAGGTTCATAATGTTTCTTGGAATCGTGTAACTTTGAACCAAACTCATACAATTATATTTATAATCCTAGAGCGAAAGGAGTACAAGGAAAAACAATCATTTCCTTTCCCACATGAATTGGATAAGGTACCCCAACCCTATGCATGCCTAGTAAGAGCTTGTGATTTGTGCATAGTTGCCTTGTTACCTCTAGTAATACTAACCAATGAGTCAGATATCTCAAGTGGCAATTTGAAAGTTGCCCTAGAAAATCCTTCTATCCAGTATAAGTAAATTTTGGAAATCAAATGAACCAATAGCCAAACTTTTTGATCAATCTCATAGCATCATTGGATAGTCTCTAATTCAAATCCCCCTGTAACATTATGGTAATATGCATGGTATATGCATCATTTACCCTTTGAAAATGAGAAGAAATTTGTTATTGCAATTGAGGATAGCAACCATTAAATTTAAATTCATTTGGTGGATTACCAACCTTTCCTACATAAGTCAATCCCTTATATTTATAGTGTCTAACAAACATGTGTACCACATAGGAAGTCATATAAAAGAAATAGACCTTATCTTTGATTCTGAGGAATTGTCAATGGATTTAATCACTAATAATATGAGCCCAATGAATCTTCTTGATATCAATAAAAACTTCTTGAATATAGTAGGATATCCAATTCTCAAAATTTGTAGATGTATCCAAACTCCTAATCTTACTAATCAATGTGATCATATCATTAACTTCAGGTATGAAGTCACTTTTGAATAGGGTTTTTGTTGTCTTTGAAGGTTTGGGTTTGTGCAACCAATTATTAGTGAATTTTTTTTTTAAAAAATCAAGTCCTTGATCATATATTTGCTTTGCCTCCTCCTTAGTGATATAAGTCATGGTAGGGTAAATTGGACTTCTAAATGCTTTTGTTATAGCTTGTAAAAAAAATCTACCATAGCTCTTCTTTTTGGAGAAAAAATATTTTTTGAAGATTCATAATGTAGTGTAATGAACATTCTAATATGAGTTCCACACAATGGACTAAAGAAGTAAAACTAGGAGTTTGGACTATTCCATTTGATAGTATCTTCTTAGCAAAAATTGTAGGATTTTTTCATAGATCGTTTCTTTGAAATCATCCATGTCTACATGAGCTAGAATATTATCCCTATAAATCTCCAACTAGAGGTAACCTGAGATGGAGGGTTGATACCTTGAAATTCATACTTCATTTGAGTGGTTTTAGTAACCTTCGAGGTCTTGGGTTCTTTTGAAGCTCTTGATCTTTCCAAAAAAACAACTTTTGTTTTTTTATTAAGGATCAAACAAGTTTTGAGGGGACCCGAAACCCCTTACAACAAGTTTTGAAGGGACCAAAAACCCTCAGATTTTGCACAAATCCGGAACCCAAAGAAGAACGTTGCCACAAGAATTAGCATAGACTACTAGTAGCCCAACCTCAGCCTAACAAAAATGAATGAGCATTGAAGAGCCAATTGATAAAAGGAGGTCAAAGCCATCCTCCAAAAAAGTCAAACAACACCAAAAGATGTCAATACAAGAAACTCAAAGGGTTTTATCAATATTCCCTTAACCTTCACCATTAATCAAGGGTTTTTCTAGGCACCCATAACCTAATCATTGGGTTTTAGCAAGGATCCCAAAACCTTAGTAGCCAGAGTCTTGAAGAGAAGCATAAAGGAACAATCTGGAACCATAGGGTTTTGAAAGGCTCCCCAAACCTTCATATTGGGTTTTGACTTGGCTCCCAAAACTAACAAAGACAATTCAGCTAAAAGTAAACTCCCTACCAGCATAACTTTTTACCACCTCAATATGAAGCAAACCCACCTCAATAGGAACTAAAGGAAAAATAAACCACCAGCTGAACAAACCAAACACCATTCAACCCCACCAAGTAGCACCTCCCATCTTCTCCAACAATAACCATCTCCACCTCAATAGAAGATAGCTCCACTTCAATAGGAATATCCAAAGAAGACCAAAAATGTTGATACTAAAAAACAAACTAGCCCAACCAGGCACTCTCCACCTCAATGCGAGAGACCAAAACCAAGACCGCAGAAAGTGTAATGCCCGCCAAAATACCCTACAAAAATACACCTAATCGAACTACAAATAGAGATAAAAAAATTTCTAAAGTTCATATACTAAACAACACATACATCTATAGCATCCATCTAATGCATATCAAATACATCATCTACTAAATGCATCATTACAAATTATATCTTTTTCTAATTACAACAAAGTATAGAATCTCATAACACAACCACGCAAGTGGAATAACACATCATATCATCTTTTCCCCTAGGGTATCTCAACATCACTACTTCAGAGTAACAACCTATAGACTAAGTTCATTTTAGAGCACTAATTGAAATGTTCCTAATCCCCATCATTACACATCCATTTTATTCATTATGAATCTAAACGCATATCCCTTCATAAAATAGTACTAGATCATAATCTAATATTCACAATGCCTAACAATGGGATTACTAACATACACAAGTACATGAAGTATAACATAAATGCTTAACTATTCTAAGTGTATGATGCCACCTAAGATACCTATATCATTTCCATAGATAATCCATACATAATAGCATCTCTTAACACATACCATATGAAATGTCAACAACACACTTCTACAATTTCCATTCTACTTCAATCTCTAAGATCATTTATGACACTAACAATGCTTCGCATTCACATTCTTACAAGAATAATCTAACTTGCAATGAAATCACATATCCAACCCTATAAGTGAAACTATATCATTTATTAAAGATACATATCATCACATCAATATTACTAATCACATGCTTATATACAAATCATAACAACAAGTAATAACCCTTTTTAACACATGATACCACCAATATTCACACATAAATAATCTAACTCAAACCCATTCCTAATGAACACTTCCACAATATAGATCACATGGCATAACATTATCTTAATACATTCCAAGGTCATAATCTTTCAACATCATATTACAAGATATTACAAATCACAAGAGAATATATTTGTATCCACATTTAGCAAAACATCATGATTCAATATTAACCCTAATGGATAGAAATCAACTCCATAACTCAAACACATAATAGAGAATCATTGAATCCATACAAAGAATCATTGAATCCATACAAATCTACAACTACTCATTCATTTTCATATCCCAAAAGTAACTAACACCAAGGATTAACATCCTTCAAATCAAGGCATACATGATCATTATTATGTTCACTACCATCCACAAGATATACATAATCATTGCAATCATTTAATTCCTACTAGTTGGAAATTACATTCATCATGAATATCCATTTACAATAATCTTATCTTATATATCTCATTTTGAAATCAATCTCCTACGAGTCTCATTACACCCATTCCAAGATATTGGTTACATGGCTTCCTTTACAATTACATCCTTTTGAGTTACATATCGCATGATAACAATCACAATTATATAGATTATGTTCCAATATACATCCACACAAAGAGATAATAGAAATCCATGTCCACGCACGCAACATCCAATGAAGAATATCCCAATGAGAGAAGGCATCAAACCACCTGACCATGTGGAACCAAATAGGAACCACCCTCTGTGCTAGGAGATGACATGGGGTTCCAAAACTCACTCAAGACCTAGGATGACACCTAACAACCATGGGACTCAACATAGCACATAATGAACCCAACATAATAATAATCACATGACAACACCAATATGAATTCAACAATAGACTCTTCTAGAGGCGTACAATAAAATCATGGCATATGGACATGGTCACATGTAGGAATGGAGTGTCATCAAATGTTGTCCTCATATAGAAGGGAATATGGCCATCCTTACTAGTCACTCTCCTATGTACTAGCCTTGCAAATAAGGTAAATATGCACCCATAGTAGACATGTATGCTATCCTCACAAAGAAGAGAAATCCATACTCCTAATATTCATACATGATACCCTCACAAAAGAAGGGTGAAAACAATCCCTTAATAGACATGTGGATCCATCTCAACCTACGTAAGTATAAGGGAGATTTACTTTCCATCTCATATGGCCCAACCAAATAGAATTATCTTATTATGTGAAACTCAAACCTAATCAATTATTAAATGTTATCATTGAATTATAAAGAGGAAAACTTACATTGTGCCCTGGTGGTCCAGGTGCCAAACAACCTAACTCACGTGACCCCAATCATCACAAGGAAGCCCACTCCCCCTAATAATATGACAATCCATAGGGTAACACATAAAATAACATCACAACACATGAAATAATGTTTACAAGAAGGCCTTCAAGAACACATAACATCATTGAGCACATACTGCACATAGAGCATACATATGATCCATTACAAGCATAGGGCCTTCACAAATAAGTTGTAGGCATAGTACGAAAGCAAGAGAATGAAACATAAGTGCATCATAAACTACGACAAATCCTCAGCAACAAGGTACAAAATATCCCACTGGAGTCATAGAAACAATCCTCGAACAACAAGCCAACAACCTCTTGCTGGAGCAACTTTTGCATAAGGAAACTCCTCAATGGTAGGGCATAATCCCACTTACTAGAGCATAGAATACATCATGAAAAATCATAGAACATAATGAACCAATTAGAATTTCTCAACACGTACTTCACATGCCTCTAGTAGCATCACACAATCCATAATAGGACTTTACAACACTAAAATTGACCTTTCTAGACCTTTCGGAGTAGTTTAGCTCTATTGGTATGCACATTGGTGTTCCTCGTTTATAGGGTGGAATTTTTGGGATATTGCCTAGCATTTCTAGTTCACTGCACTATGTTTTTGGTCCATTGGTCAGCATTTTGGGTACAAAGGTCAACTTTCTCAGTCTGTAGGTTAGCTCTCCTGGTTAGTTTGTCAGCTCTCTAGGTCTAAACAATGGTATTTCTCATATGCATAGCAGCGTTCCTGGTAGATAGGGTGGCATTTATGGTTAGTATGGTGATGTTTCTGGTTGATTTGGTGGTATTTCTAGTAAAGTATGTAATATCTCAAGTTTGAAGGATTCGGAAGGTAAAGTAACTACCCAGATTGACCTAGGAGACAAAATGACCTCAAGGATATGACTAGGAGGTAGGATGATCATCAGAAAGGGTATACACATAGTTTATTCATCAAATGCAACTCACAAGAATGATTTTGCAACTCAGTGGATAAGCAACTTGGCCAAAACTACATTTTGGGAGTCTAGGTGCATGGGAGATAACTCTAACTCTACATAGGCCAAATGGACTTAACAAATGCAACTCCAAATACCCAAACCCACTTGCAACATGATTAAAATAGAGTGGAATATGCCACAAATAGTCACAAGGAGCTTCATGTGCTCTTACATAGTCATAAAAGCACTTAAGACATAGAAAAATAGCCCCCATTACAACCAGGAGTTCACAAGGAGCACAATACCCAAATTAAAATTCAATAACAATAAGAACATTCTACAAACACACAAAAAAATTAAATACATATATGTATTTATCCACCGTTCACTTACACAGACAAAACAACTCAAGAATCTCACTCAAACATAAGGAGCAATATGCAATTTCCCCATTTCATTCATTTAATTCCAAAGGATTTAAAATAAATAATGTCTTTCTTTTCCCCATCCATTCAACAATCACAAATAAATCATTTTCATGGGAAGACACAGAGAAGACAAAATTTCAGAAAATCTAAAATATGGAAGAACTCCAACCTGGAGATCGCAAATCCAAGGATGAAAACTGGAGAAGAGCTTTCACAATCCAAGCTTTCAAAATCCAAATGCAAACCAAGATCCAAGCCAAAATATCAAAGCTTCAATCAAAAATCATGTTGACTAGTAACTTGGCAGCCATCTGAAAATTTCAAATAAATAGAAAATACACAACAAACTATGCAAAAATCCCAACCAATCAAAATAATCCAAAAATCAATATTTCTTACCTATCTTGTATAATTCCAAGGTAAGAATATTTTATTATATTTCTTACCTATTATTCCAAATTCACCCAATCAATTAGGAGGGTGGGTAAAATCAACTTTATTTTATCTTTACACCTCCCAAGCATAGTAAAAGCAAAATAATAATAATATTACTTTTTAAGAGTGTAGAAATAGAAATAGAAATAGGCTTTATACTTTTATAATTATTAATTAATCAAAATCAACTTAACAACTATATCTAAAATAAATTAAAATAAATCAATCATCAATAAATAAAATCAAAGGATAAAATTAATAAAATAAAATAATAGTCAATAAATCAATTAAATCCAAAATAAAACCAATTAATTAATAAATCAAACATTAATAAATTCAATAACAATAAATCAAATACCCATTAATTAATTAATTAATTATAACTTTATTAATTATTACTCAACATTAATTAATTAATTAAATAAATATCATCCAACCATAGGATAATTAATCCAATTCATGATAAATCACACACACACACAATCATCTGCACAAAGATAGGATGAGATACCGACTCAAGACTGGACAACACTTACACCCAACAAGACTGACAAGGTGAATATACTAGACCATGAGTAGGTGAGGGAAAACCAATTCATCTCCAACAACTGCCATTGGGATTAGGACATGCTCAAACATGTCAAACTAGGAGGAGTCGATGTCCAGTACCTGCAATCCTGCATCCACCAATAAATGCAAAAGAATATACACACACACATATATATACATACATACAACATCATAGTAGCAAGCAAGTGAAAGAGAATTGCAACACCTTATCATGCTCGCAATGAGTGATAAGGCATCGTCCCTTTCGCGAAGATAGCCACCCAATACAAACACATCTTATAAAATCATCATCATAGAGTAGGGTTAGTATCATCGTCATATATCAAGAAATCATATAAATCAAATAGGAATCTCTAATACATATAAGTCCATCAAGAAATACCATCCATCGAATAATCATAACATATCATCCATCACATAGATCATCAAAAGTCATCAATATAACACATGTCTGTATAGCATCATAGATGTCTGTTGCATAGAAATAAATTCATAACCATCATCATAAGTCTAGATAAGAATCATGAATCAAAATGTAAGTCTAGGAGGGACACTACAGAAAGGACAGATGAAGCCCCCTTTGAAGCAACATCAATAGGAAGAACCCACCTCCATAGGGCCATTGAGCAGATCCAAAGAAGCAAAGACATGAAAGAAAAACATCTGCTCAAAAATGAACATGGGAACCAAAAAAACCCGGTACGAAAATAAATATGGGAACCAAACTATGGATCCCAACAAAGCATGCAATGGTGTCAAAGAGAAAAAGAAACCCTAGAAAAATTCCTCCAATGAACAATGTTGAAAAAGGCCAACAAGGAGGGCTAGAGATAACATATTAGAGACAACCATACCTCGAGCATGGCAGAACCACAACCAAGAAAGAAATGCTAGCCTAATAAATCACACAGGACAACCTGAAACAGGATGCATATTGGAGTGAGAAGCTGAAGGACCATTCTGCAACACCAACTCAGCATCCACAAAAAACCACGAGCTAGATCATAGCACTAGAAACTAACAAAATAAAAGGCTCCAAATAAAAATAGAAACATGGGAGGCAAGAGCGATGAGCATCTACCCCCAAACAGGGGACCAAAGTAAAATTCGACGTTGAGCAAAGCCCATAATTGGTCCACACCAAAAGAGGGGAGGCAGGCCAAACCCACCTCATCCTCAAATCCAACTGCATCTACCTCATCTACCTCTCCTGCAATGTCTTCCTTGTCCAAAACCCAAACCCCCAAACCGCTTTCGTTGTTGCTCCGACTCTAACTCCATCTTTGGCCCTGACTCTCACTCATCCTCAAACTCATGCACACCTCCCACAAGACCAAAACCAAGCCAAAAACCATGGCAATTGACAGAAAGGGGAGGTGGGGGGATCATTCACATCCTCCTCCTCTACACCTTCATCTTTCTCTCCATCACCATCGCTGCAACCATAAGAGACCCTCGCTCCCACTCCTCTATGCATGTTCCTCATTTTAAACATCAGTCCATGCGCTCCAACTTTTATTGAACCTTTAGACTTAACAACTTTATCATTGATCCTATTAGATCAAACAATTTCCTAATAAATATCATGAAACCTATTTCACTGATCTTAAACATGTTACTACTTGTGTATGCCAAAATGTGAGTCTCAAAGAGCATAGACAATTATGAAAATACCCAAAAATTACACAAATCGACAAAACATCAAGATAGGACAAAAAAGAGGCAAAACAACATAAAAGAAAGTGATAAAGAATAACCTAAGTGCTATTAAACCTTCCTTTTGATGCAACTATGTGTCCTTTGATTCTTGATTAGATGCATGGTCAAAAAATCAGCAGCATAATGGTATGGTAGCTCCAAATTTTATCAAGATTGCTTGATGGTAATATGAGTACTCAAAAGATTGATTCAAGTTGCATTCATTCATGTTGTTTTTAAAATGAGAGTTTGTTTTTGGTTAAGTGTTGGAGTTTTGGAATGGAGGGCGAAGATCAAAAGTAGAGATCTAGGGGAGGAGATTGCTTGAGGTCCTCACACTCAATGTGAAGTTGACAAGTGTCAACTTGTGAGAAGATGAGAGGACTATGTGGTTGGAGGAAGAGTGTAAGAGAGATTTTCCATAAAGGCATTTCTTTTCCCCACACTCCAAGGTACTTGGGAGAAAGGAATAAATGAATTCTTTATTCCTTAGGGAGGACAAAGGTGTAAGGGATGGTACTAAGCTTTTAAGGTTGAGGTGGACATGGATTGACTTTGGGGGATAATATTTGTAATTAGGAATGTGCATATAATTAAGGGGGATGATTATAAAGATAATGGATTGGGAGGCAAGTGGCAAAGGTACGAGGATGTGATGGGTGGAGAGAGAATGAGCCAAGGAATTAAAAATTCCAATTAATTCCAAGTGGAGAGGGGAGGATTAAATTAAATAAATAAGGAACTTTATCTAATTTAATGGGAGATTATGAGTAAATAAACTCATCTTGGAGGAAAAAAGGGGGAAACAATATTTGATTAAATAAATATAGAATTTATTTAATAAAGCTAGATCAAAAGGTTAGCTAGCCCAAATTAAGTAATCTAATTTGGCTACAGTTATAGAGGAAAAGGGATGTAATTAAATAAATAAACTATTTAATTAGCGACCAAGATTTAGACAAGAGGGAGTTATAGGAATTAATTTGATCAAATAATGATGACCAAATTTAGGTGTCTACACTACTAATCAAATTAATACCCAAGAATCCTTTAAATTTCCAAAACAATTCATTTGATTATTTCATTTAAAAACTATTCACTTAATTTATATCAAGCTTTGGAAGGTAAACTTCTTTAGTGGGAAATTGGGGTACATTTAATTTCTTGTAAATGGGATAATATTTCCACAGTTGGGTGTTCAAAAGGCTTCAATTGAATGTCACAAAAAAATGAATATACTTGTCTTAATGGGTACTCGCAATGATTTTCTCCTTGAGAAAAGTGGCTAAAAGCCTCACAATTACGATCCTTTTCATTCAAAAGATTTCTTTTGTGGAATTTTGATAGCCATTTCCTATTGGGTATTTTATCATGAAATATTTTTTGAAATCGAATGCATACACCCGTGAATGAAAAGGGTGATATACTGTCCACAAATAAAGGGTATATAAGAATTGTGGGTTTGTCAAATTGGGCCTTGAAACAGTATAACACTTGGAAAAGGTAGACGATACCCCATAGGAGAAAAAAATGTAACATTTGAAAAATATACTAATTGCGAAAACTATGACATGACAAAAAACAAAACCTTTAAACAGGAACATAAAAGCTTATAAATTCACCACAATAATTTTAATGATGAAACCAACATTGTAAAATCAAAAAACCCAAATCTGTTAATGTTGGCTTTCTTTTTCAAAAGATGAGATTGTTTGGTGGGATTTGAACTCGATATAACTTCTAAAAATGAGAACCTAGGGTGTGTGAGGTTGAGGCAAAGCTAATACCAAATCCCAAATCTCAATTACTTCAAAATATGTGCTACATTCAAAGAAAAATACCACACATTTGAGTAAGGCAAAGGTTTTAATCATTCCTTCAAAGATGAAGCTTACTACCATACATTTTATAGTAAAATCTTTTTGAAATAGTTTGTTGTTGAAAATTTGAATAGGGCATTTGATATATACTTGTAAGGTTTGAATACCTTTGAAATATTGTTAAATTGAACTACTATTGATCACTATAGATCCACAAATAACTTTTATCCTAGATATTTTATTAACCACAAGAAATAACTATCCAAAAGAGCTAATAATCTTGATTTACCCTTTATTTTACCTTAGTAATCACCATTAGTGATTATAATGATGCATGTATGAATTGCCAGTTATGACTACATGTATAGGATTCCACAATCAAAGAACCTGCAGGGATTTAAGGCCACTTTCTCTTCTGATAACTCACAACACAAAACCCACAAATAGAAATGGGAGTTGAAATTTCATCAAATAGGATTTTAGAACTGTTTTAATTTGGTGAGGCTTAAGATACCTTTTCGACTAGTGTTTTTTGGATGCAAAACCTATAGATAAAGAATTTAGGGGTAAAAAACCTACTATTCCTTGGATTTGATGGAAATTCATAGTTTTCATCCTTTTCTAAGTTCTCAAACTCTTTTACCAAAGAGACAATCTTTGTAAAACCAAGGCACAAAGGCTAAAAAAATAAAAGGTGTCCTCATTTTGTAAGAACAAAATGGTGTGTGTTATTATGAATAAACACAACATAATGGTCTAAATAAATTAAATTTATTTAATTAATTACTAAAGTTGAGATGCAAGATTAATGATGGAAGCATGGTAATGTTATGTTGAAATCAAGAATTTGATTTTAAGTGTCTACTAGTTAGAATAAAGCAATTTATGTCACATGCATGGGATGGTAGTAGTTGTTTTTAGCAAGACTTTATATATTGTAATGACTTTCCAAATAGAATCTATTTTGGTTATTTATAATTGGAGGTTAGCCCATCAAAGTGGTGTTGTGAAGATAATC